>NW_019719379.1:705352-722260 GCF_002891405.2 Cryptotermes secundus
GCCAAAACGAAGAATACACGGCGCCTAAACCAAGAAGACGACTTTCTTCATAACCTATGTTAAGTTTTGAAAATAATGTCTCTTACCCAACATTGTGCCAGTAATGAGGGTATAATATTGCTGTTTATTAGAATCGTGTCATCCGAGTTGCAGTTTTATTATTTGTAATTAAAGCCTGCATATGATCCTTATATAGCAGATGGGATAGTTAAGTCGGTATAGCGACGGGCTACTGGCTAGCTGGCCCGGCTTCGGTCCCGGCAGTGCAAGATTTTTTTTTTCTCCACTGCGTCCAGACCGACTCTGGGGTCCATCCAGCCTCACATTCAATAGGTACCAGGGGCTCTTTCACCGGGGGATGAAGGGGCAGGGGCGTGAAGCTGACTGTTTACTTCCATCTTGTGCCGAGGTCAAGAAATGTGGATCTGTACCTCTACTCCCCCATATGTCTTCATGCATAATGCTTAACTAATTAAGCAAAGGGGCAACTTTATATGATCCTTATATTCGAAGCTGTAATTATCTGTAATCACGGCAACTTGTTAGTTGTACACGTAAATTCATACAATTCAAGTTACTCGTACATAGGGTCGAAATTGGGAATTCTTAACCTGGATTTGGTATCACATGTGTATGAGGGTATACGTACGTGTTTTCATGTAATTTTTGTTCAAATTGACTGATCTTTATCAAACAAGTTATACATAATAGCAGTGGAACGGGCTTCATTGTAACGGTGCAAAAAAATGCTTTTTAATTATCTGTGGTTGATAATAGCAAGTTGGTCGTGCGAACTTCCGGGTTGGCACCGACAACAAAGTACACAAAAGATTCCAGTTGACTGTTTCTACCACTAATGAAACCCAACCAACATTTCGGCTTCTGAAATTTCTATTAGCGGAAATCTAGCGATATATTCATTACAGGTTACTGAATGTGTTTTAGTGGCGAGTGTGTTGACAAAGAATGTTTAGTAACGAAAGTGAAAGCACTAAAACTTGTTCATGTTCGTTAGTGGAATTTCCTACATAACAACAGATGGTATAGCAGTATTATTTTCAAACAGAAATAGTTGTTAGCGCGATCAGGAATTCTAGTCCCAATTACATAACTTTCTACCTCCAATACAACTATCTTAGAACTGGTTACAAATTCTTTCAACCAGGGAATTTTCCTTCTAACACGAAAGTAATAATTAATTTATCCCGTATGTTACACGTACATGAAAGTTTAATTGCATAATTGTTCATAGTCAAGGACAAAATTGTACCTTAGAACGTTCCATTCTGACAAAAGAGATTATTTCATTTCCAACAAAAAGAAAACAAAATCGTTATAATTTTTTATTTGTTTCATTCTGGTCCGTCACACTAACAGTTACAATTATAAAAGACAAGTCCGTCCAATGTGACTATTTCAGTTTTCACTTGATGATTCACAGCACAGCGGGCCAAGAAATCATAACGGACAATATTAAGAATCTCCCTACTCAAGTTACATAGGAGGCACAACATCGGCCACCATGAAGGGAGACGACAGGGGTTAGTGACACGAATCGTATGGTTTATGTATTTTAATTTTTAACAAAGTTTTAAAACTTTGTTAAAAATTAAAATACATAAACCATACGATTCGTGTCACTAACCCCTGTCGTCTCCCTTCATGGTGGCCGATGTTGTGCCTCCTATGTAACTTGAGTAGGGAGATTCTTAATATTGTCCGTTATGATTTCTTGGCCCGCTGTGCTGTGAATCATCAAGTGAGAAAACTGAAATAGTCACATTGGACGGACTTGTCTTTTATAATCGTTATAATTTCTTAGCTTAGCAGGTTAGAATACAAAAACACAGACATGGGTAGACACCGTCTAGGCCTAATTGGTTCCAGAAGGCTTTCGTAAAGATGCCATTTCCAGTTCTTAACGAAGTCGTAACCAACGTTCCCAACAAGGATGCATGCAGGAATAAATTCCGGAACCTTCAATTTAATAATTTTCTATATACGTAGGCTACTCCCCCGGACTTTTCTACTAATCTAGAACTTCTGTCTATTTCTAACTGGAGCGCCTGCTTAGTTTCCATCTTTGCAATTAATACGAACAAACATTAATTCGAAGTTATATGCATTAACATAAACATTTATTGGAAGTTATGGGCCAGACATGTTACATCGGTGATTCTTTAATGATATGCTCAAAATATTGCTAAAAAAACGCAGAACAAGTATGAAAACGAGACTCGCGTGTTTTCACAATAAAACGTAAGTATTTAGGTCACCACTATCAAATCTGCGGGTCGTATTCTGATTCGAAGCGGTGTGGCCTACTTTTAGTTAATTGTGGTTCATTTAAAGAAGCTGTCAGTAGCTTAGAGTACATAACTTTGAATGGTACACCTAATGATTAATATATTAGAGAGGATGTGGACGGAAGACACCTTTGCCTAATCTGGGGCTTTATCGCGATGTATACCGGGTCATTCTGTGAAACCCATGAAAATCCTAAGTCAGGAAAGCCGGTTTCCGTTATGAGATTTCAGCTTCGGGCTTCTCGAATATGAAGATTTTAGCCAAGTCGAAGAATAGAGAACTATAATTGTGACGCAACATAGGAAGACGACTGTTCGTTAATAACAATGCGTACCAGTAAAAGCTGTAATAATGTAAATTATCGTGTGCCATGCAGTTCGTTTGGAAGGTATCCTGAAAAAATTGTGACCTGATATTTGGGTTCCGCAGCCAAGCAGTGTAGGCTTAACCCTAGATCAGTGGTTCCCAAAATGGGCTGTACTGTCATCTGGGGCAGTGGGATTACCTAGGGTGGTGTGCAGGGGCACTGGCGGTAGGCTCCTCCGAGCTCATTGTTCGCTAATTTACGACTGAAGTGACTTCAGGCCAGACACAGGGAAACTGGCGTCACTTCCTCAAGCCCATCCGTCGCATTAAGAATTTACTAACAGTGAAGTAGTTACTGGCATGTTCTGTCTTCGCTCGCTTGGAAACCGGGATAGTGGGTTCGAATCCCACTCAGGGCATGGATGTTTAGTTTGTGTGTGTGCGCTTTTCTGTGTTTGTCTACAGGTAGAGGCCTTGCGACGAGCTGATCACCCGCCCAAGGAGTCCTACCGAATGTGTAAGATCTAGAAAAACCGAAGTGAACGGAGTTCATGAAGGTAGGCCTATGCCCACTGGGGTCACTTCGCCAAGGGAAAAAAAAGTAGTTACTAATGTGGTATCTTATTTTATTGTTATTATCTTGTTTAGTAGAAGCCGGGATAGCACAGCCGATATAGCGACTGGCTACGGGCTGGATGGCCGACGGGTTGAACTTCGAGTCCCGGTAGGGTCAAGAATTTTCTCTTTTCGTCGTCCAGACCGGCTCTGGGACCCACCCAGCCTCCCATCCAATGAGTACTGAGAGCTCTTTCCTCGGGGGTAAAGCGGCCAGGTCGTGAAGCTGACCACTCACTTCCAACTAATGCCGAGGTCAAGAAAACGTGGATCTATAGATCCACTCTCCCATTCGTCTTCAAGGCGTAGTGTTTAATTAGCTAAGCATAGCGACAACTTTACCATTTTACCTTATTAGCTTGCTTAGTGGGCTGTGCAAACCGCTATTCTGAAGAATTCTTCTTACAGGGTAGGATAGGCGGTACGGGGGGTGACTTTATGGAACCAAGGGGGGGGGCGATAGTCCGGAAAAGTTTGGGAACCACTGATTTCGATGAATGGGTAAGGACAAAAATTAATTTATCTCGAAAGCGTCTATTGTACTATATCTCCTAAACTAAATCAAAAGTCTCTGTGTAGTGGCAGAGATGAAATATTTGGACCGACAGAAATACACAATCTCTCGATTCTACGTTTATGTCATGCAGAAAACTGTAAGTTGGCTTCTTAGATGACGAGAATTGTCTATTTCCTAGCGTCTCAGGCCAGAAAATTAGCAGTGAGGAAGAGGGAGAATGCGATGCATACGGAGGAATGGAGAAAATTGCTCTAGTCGTAAGAATACCAACATCTGTGTGGCGATAGAATGACATTCAAAGGATAATGAGGAAGTGAGTTACGCAATTAAAATCCTCATTCCTAATTATAACCATCTGAATTGCTATATAACTGTTTCCAAGGATCTTGAAATGAAATGCTGTCCAGAATTCACGAACGGGCAATTTAGCGCCATTCTTAAGAGATTATTTTATTGTAAAAACAAATAAGCTTTATACATACCGATATGAGACTGAAGTCAAGTATTCTGAACCAGAGATATTGTAATTATGAGAATGATTTCTGCTTCTACAGCCTGATGGTTTTCTTTGATGGCGATTTTGTAATGCCAGTAAATGGGAACCTGTGTTTCATATCGATCAATTATACGTATGAATGCTTTTATTACGCCTGGTTTAGGTTTACAGTGTTTTTTTTTATTTTTAAAATATTATCCGAAGACTTTTAAAAAACAATAAAATAATATATAACATGCACACAGCAAGGTGGGCTGCGCAGAAGTTTCTCAGAAATACACTCGACACTCATTCGATTAAAATTGCCTGGGTACTCGTATCCCGATATCACATGCAAACAGACCTAAAGAAATATGAAAAATTCATTCCTTAAACGTTATATCTTCAGCTTCTCTTCACAATAAATGGCAAATATCCCAATTAGACTATCAAAATTCCCCTATTATGTGCAATAACTATGTTGGGAAGGTCGAAAACATTATTCGTTGGACAATGGAGTGTGCACTGCATATAGAAGGGCAGTTTACAACCAAGCGATGGCAACATGATGTCTGAGATCACCACCGCTTCTGACATGTTCTCACTCAGGCGCGTCCTCGTGATCACGGTAGCTGCGAGGTACTGGAAAGCTAGTACACTGAGACTCTGGGTTCGAATTCCACTTGGGACACCAATACCTATGTGTTCTTACTTTTATTGTTGTTTTAACCTTTAAACGCCGGGCTTTTGAAATGGTGATGAGCTTAAGCTGGCCGGAGTTTATTTAAATGCCCGTTTCTAATCTGCGTTTAAATGTCCGTTCCTGTTAAGGCGCCTAAACAATTTTCAGCATTGTGTTTAAAAATGCTGTATCTAACACAATTTTGATCATAAATGGATGGAATTAACTTTGTTTGTATCAGCAAAGTACATAGCGTCGCATATTATAACGGAAGATTTGAAAATTTCTATACAAAATTTTCAATTTGTTTTCTTTTGATTTTGATGTTAACTGCAAAAATGGTTTCCCAGTTCTGCATAGAATTGTTCTGCGTTATAAATTAATTTCTGTTTGTAACACTTGACAAATTTTAGCAGTCCCTGGTGTCATAAAACAGATGGAAGCAATAAAATCATTTGGTCTTCTGCTAGCGCTGCTTACACTCTTCGGATTTTAGAATCTTTTGACTAAAGGACAGAATAATAAAAGAATGGCTATTCAAGAGAAAGCTAGAGGGGTGCTAAGACCTTCCGTTATAGCTGCAAGAGATTGTTGCCCTTTGAAGGGTCGTGAACAGACTGTTGCATCGTGGCTCAGATACAGAGTGCGATCTGTTCTCTGTGCGTTCATAGTGAAATCGAATACTGTAGTATAATTTCAGCCTATATATACTCGTACATCAAGTAGATAACAAAAAAGGTATATACATGGAATTTTTCTATATATTTTTAACACATTAATCTGTAGAATCTGCAATAAAAGTACTAGCTCATGAATGAGTTTGGGCATAACTCATACGTATATTTTTTTGCTGTTGTTCACTTATTTTAATTCCTCTATTAGGGTTTTACTCAAGTCTGGTAATTACTACATTTAAAATAAATATTTACTACTGTGCATGCACTCCCACTAGCGGAGTTTAAATGCTCGAATGCCCAAAACATGGTACTTTGGCCACGACGACCATAATCACTGACCCGATAGCGGCACTTCGGACGTTAAAGGTTAAGACAGACTGATCCAAAATCTAAAAGTCATGGTGACAGCAAAGTTTCACAACGAAAGAATTTATACTAAATATTGTGGTTACAAGCATGCCCCAAGGTATTGAGTATGAGTATTGGTATGAGGGGTGAGCCATAAATACCGGCCCTCGCACTATGACCTTCAATAATCTATTGTGCTTCCCCCTTGGATTAACCCTTCATTAATCCTACACTTCGAATGAAATGTAGGACTTTATTTATAGGGGCGTCATAAAAGTCATTTGGTTTCACGAAAAACTGACCCCGGTGGCGATATCTTAGGTAAGCTATAGCCTCACAGTCACATAAGATGTGTGTGGCTGATTCATCTTCTTGTAGGCAACTTTCACAAGTTGGGTCGTCTGCCAGTCTCAGTTTGGAAAGGTGTCCTTTTAGGTGGCAATGTCCATGCCCCAAGGTATTACTATATTCCGTGCATTCGACGTTCATAATATATCGAGAACGTAAGTTCTCTATTTTCTCAGTCAGTAGCAGAAAGAACTATGGAGTTTCAGGCAATATGAAAGAAATGCCTGGAATGAAAACTGCAAAATATAAGGAATAGAAAAATGTTTTATAAATTATACATTTATAACAAATTTACGTTAAATGTATGGATGGGCCTTTGCTGTGTCTTATATGTAAAACATGGATTTTATATTTTCCTATTAAACCTGTAGAGTTGAATGCTGCACTTTATGCTTCCCAGTTCTTTTTCGAACGTATTTTCAGCCACTGTACTTCAATTTAATAGGAACAGGTGACTCATAACCTATCCCATCATGCCCACCCAACATTATGTTCATAAACTTTAGTTACTTACGGTCCGGCGCCACTACTTGAAGCGGAATATTCTGAACGAAATGGTGGCACGTCTTTACTTTCTTGCGAGACAAATTCGCCCCATGTCATTTGCAACATTAGCGCATTAATTAAGAAGAGAACTGAAATACACATTGTTATTTTATAATTTAAGATTCAGAAACTTCAAAACATGTCGTTTACTCGAAGTCACACTACACGCATGTTCGTCACGAAATGTCTGTCGACACGTCGCTCGAACACGAACAGTACTGAACTGCGAGTCGCGTCGCTAGCAGACGATGCAACCTCGACCTTCTTCATGAAAGTTACAATGCGTACCAACCGTTACAAATAAATCATCAACAGTGGCTACTATGTTTATCTCATTCAGAATGTGCACCAAAGAAAAGAGATACAGGTCACAAACATTGTAACTACATGATCAAATGGACTCATGAGAACATAACGAGTTATTTCCAAAGTACGATAGGAAAGCTAAACCGATGTTTTATTTCCCGTACCTATTTGTGCGTCATGAGAATTCCGTTCATCATAAATTCACATGTGCTTCATCAGCCGAATGACATGATTTAACGACTGGAATTCCGGTGTCTTTTGTCTCCTAACCCATGACAATCCCGGTGCAGTTTCACTTCCCATGTGAAAGATTCACTACCATGATAATATTGTAACTATGATACTGAACACACAAAATTTGACGATTGCTAGTAGGGTGGGACTAAGTCCCTTGTACTGCGGCCACTTCTGGCCTACTGTACCAGCCTCAGATGATAGGTGAGGGTGATTGTGGAACAATTGGTGGAATGAAGATTGGCAGGGGAAACCGAAGTACTCGGAGAAAACCTGCCCCAGCGCCACTTTGTCCACCACAAATCCCACTTGACCAGACCCCGGGATCGAACCCGGGCCGCCGCGGTGGGAAGGCAGCGACTAACCGCTTGAGCTATGGCGCGGGCCTAAATTTGACGATACAAAAATCGCAAAATATGCGATAGATAGCTTAGCCTAGATAGCTTAGCCAGTATAACGAAGGGCTGGGGAGCGGGGGTTCGATTCCAGGAAGAGAAAAGATTCTTTTTCTCTCCACAATGTCCAGGCCGGATCTGGTGCCTACACTGCCTCCTATACAATGGGTATCGGGGGCTATTTCCCCGGTGGTAAAGCTGCCGAGGAATGAAGCTGACCACACACCACCATCTAGTGCAGAGGTCAAGAATGGTATAGTTATACCTCCACTCTCTCACACATTTTTTATGGTGTGGTCCCTAATTAATTAGGTATGGGGATGGTTTTACCTTTGTTCTGTTACTTTTCATCAGATATTGTCATTATTTTACATGAGGGGTTGTCACTGAAACTTGATATTAAAGTATAAATTTGACCATTGTAATCGATTACAATCAACACTTTGCGTGAATGTCCATGATTTATGCTAACCGTCTTACAGTGTATACACTTTTTTCACCTTACTCTTCTCTTTTGCACTACATGTTTCAGCACTAATGTGCCATCTTAAGGTGCGTTTTCTCTACGCACGTCTAACTATTGCAACAGGGCATGTCCTGATGCAATAGTTAGACGTGCATAGAGAAAACGCACCTGAAGATGGCACATTAGTGCCGAAACTTGTAGTGCAAAAGAGAAGAGTAAGGTGAAAAAAGTGTATGCACTGTAAGACGGTTAGCATAAATCATGGACATGAGTCAGTGCAACAGGACGCTAAAATATAACTTTGCGTGTAGCTTTGAACGACATTTTATATGCTATGTTTTTTTCTTATTCTTTTGCTACTTACATATATTAGACAATATAACATTTTGCATCATATTTTATTCCGAGATAGTGATGCGTTACAATAGGTCTATGTGGTGGGATTCTTGGTATGAAGAACAGCCCCTTCTTGAGCGCGATGTCGTATAAAACGCGTACAAAGTATGCACGATGAACTGAAATGGGACTTGCGACACCACTATGACCGTGTATTTAACAGCATAGGCATTAAAACGTTTCAGACAGACTTCTCCAGACCAGACTGGCTAAAACATACCGGCTTACAACCTCATTTCCATCAAGCAATAAAACGTCCAAAATGCTGCCATGTGTATCTTTGAACTGTTCATGAAGAAGCTTGTAGCATAGTGCCTCAAGAACTATTATACGCTACTGCGTGCCTCAACATTTAAAATATAGAGTCTAAAAATGGCAGTCACTCGGATAACTAAAATTTTGTTCTCTAAGAATCCAAGAAGTTTTAAGAACTTATGGTTCCCAGTTTCCATCGCATAATTCAATACACATGGTAGCATATTAAAAATTATGATACTATGGTGTAGGCTATAATTAATTAGCGTAATAGCCCGTTGAAATGCAACTAGGAAATTTGTAATTATTAAGGGGTGCAGTGCCGGTCACGGTAGCCGAGCGGTCTAAGACAGGTGCTGTCTTCGCTCGCTTGGAAACCGGGATCATGGGTTCGAATCCCACTCAGGGCATGGATATTTAGTTTGTGTGTCTGCGTTTTTCTGTGTTTGTGTACAGGTAGAGGCCTTGCGACGAGCTCATCACCCGCCCAAGGAGTCCTACCGAAAGTGTAAGATCTAGAAAAACCGAAGTGAACGGAGAAGTTCATGGAGGTAGGCCTAGGCCCACTGGGGCTGTAGTGCCAAGGGAAGAAGAAGAAGAAGAAGGGGTGCAGTAGATATTTCAATTTCACAGAGTTACATAACTGATTCCAATTATATCCTGTTTTCCTCAGAAATGTGTATTGTTTTTCATCACTACTTCGAAAAGTTCACTTCGGTCATCAGCCACTCTGTCGTACCGTTGAACACCCAATCATTCCATTTAAAACCAATTTATTGCTTGTAAAACCATAGACATCAATCATTAGTATATTAGGCGTCTACTATTCTTTCTAACGGAAATTTGCCCGCAACTTTAGAGCAAGCGACCACCCAGGAAGTTATAGAGTTTTCTTTAGATTTAAATTAAATTAATATGACGAATATATCTGCTAGTCTAAATATTGCTTAGCTATGTATGACAAGTTTATTTACTCTGACTGCTATTTATATTAATAAGTGAAATTGTACGAGAGAATGAAAGCGTCGGCCTGGCATAACTGAAGAAAATTAAAGAAACGGAAATTATGCAATTTGGCTAAGATGTTACAGAACCTGTGTTTCCCGAAGGCAAGTAACAAGATGAAACATTCAGTTCGTTTACGTTCGATAGGAACAGGTACATAAAAAAAAATATTTGAAACATTCCTGCGTTCTGTGTAGACATCAAAATCCGGTCGGAGACCATGATGGCCCTGAGAATTTTGCTCGTGTCGATGACACGAATAAGAATAACAAGGGATGTCCAATCCATTGTCCGACAAAAATAAACAAGTGGCACTAGAAATCAATAGGCCTTATACAGAAGTCATGATATCAGATATTACACTATAAATTACACTGCAGAATTTCGTTCCTTAGGCCAAATACAAAAGTTAAGTATGGTATTTCAGTGGGAACTTCAAGGCAACGTTGCTGTATTTTTTGAGATGATAAATTTAATTTGAATTGCAAATATAAATATTTCCCCTTGCCAAGCTTCATCTATTTAACTTAACGTCTTCAAGCCCTCGTGAAACTGAAAATTGTTCATATTCGTCAGATTCTTCCCAGCAAAAATAATATTACAGTTAAATTAATTCATGCCTTATTGAAAAATGATATCTCGTGTGCAGATATAAGTTTAAGTAGCAGCACGAATGAGACGATAGATTCATTTTGGATATGTACTTGAAAGCGATGTGACTCATAGGAACTTACTGTCTCGGAATTTACCTGGAGGGCCTAAGGAAAACAGGGGGGAAAGCTAACACGTTCACTGGTTCTCAACTATTTCGAATAAGGAACCTCTTAGATTTCAGTCAAGAGCATTGGGGCACAGTATTCTGATTGAACAGACATACTTTTTAGAAAGAAAACAGGCCCGATAATATGGGCTTATAAGCTCATGCTGCGTGTGTCCTTCCTTTCAACTTCTGACTCACTTTCACCAAATGTGGTACAGATATTAGGACACTGCAGATCCCCATAAACTGGTACCCTCCAATCAGAAAACCAGCATGACATGTTCTACATCCATCTCTGGATCTCTTGAACTTACAATAAATACAAACACAAATGCAACATGGCGAATGAAGCAGACAGATTGGGGGGGGGCTAAATTTGGTTACAGTAATTTTTTCTGAAGAACGTGAAACGACATGGCGATCGCAATAAAATGTTCATTTGAATTTCAGTTTCACAAAAATAATTAGCGATCCACTGGAGCTACGAATATTACGTTTAAAAAGATAGCCAATTGTGCGAAACATCTGGCAAAGATAATTATCATAATACGTAATTGTGTAAAAGTTCTTCTCAAAAACGGTAATAGTTAAGGACGGATTTTTAGATGCAAAAAAAAAAATCGAAAATATGTTGTGTCTGCCTTAAGAGAAACCCGAATATCAGAGAAATGTAATTTTATTAATGTTGGATTATAAACTTAAATTGCCGGTACCTAAACATAACACTGTCACTTTAGGCGTCTTTTATTTACGAATTAGCGTTTAGTTTTGAAAGGGAACTTACTGTACTATTACCGCGCCATAGCTCAACCGGTGAGTCGCTGGCTTCCCACCCCGGCGGCCCGGGTTTGATCCCGGGTCTGCTCAAGTGGGATTTGTGGTGGACAAAGTGGCGCTGGGGCAGGTTTTCTCAGAGTACTTCGGTTTCCCCTGCCAATCTTCATTCCACCAATTGCTCCACAATCACCCTCACTTATCATCTGGGGCTGGTGCAATAGGCCAGAAGTGGCCGCAGTACGAGGGACTTAGTTCCACCCACTACCAATAAAAACAATACTGTACTATTAAGTTTCTTCTGTCGATCCATCTACCTGTGGCATGAAACAAAACGAGGACCGCTAAAAGGATTTTCATAAAATGTGATATTTGGGAGTTTTAATAACGTTGATATTCCAGTTCTGGTTAAAATCGGGCAGAGATAACAGTTACATGAAGACCTACTTGCGTTTCTGCTCATATATCGAGCACGTTAACTCGCTAAATACTCGTACTTAGCAAAACAAAAACAAAAAAATTCGAACAAAAGTTGCATAAAATACAGAAACAATACGTCCCCCCCAGAGGGTAAGTTAAGTCTTTCGAGGTAATTAAACAATATACATAATTTCACAGCTTTTACATGGAACACTCAACAAGTTTTCAGAATACACGCGAAGATTTTCAACGTCCTCTATTCTCAATACTAATTAAAGGAAATTTTTTCCTACCTCAATATATGCTCGTATAAATAAACCTTATTGTTTAGTTATAACTGAATGAGCTGCCGAAGTGATTTACTCTGTACCATAATAGGCTAATGCACAAGAAAACAAAAGTTTCATTTCAGCACAATATATTGCAATTCAAATGCAGGTGAAGAGTGGGTAAGTTTTGATTTCAATTTCCTTTTATAGTGTGTAATAACAGTGAACAATGACGGCTAATATAGTTTATTCATTCACTATATATAACCACCAGAATTACAGAATATCACTTCCCCTTTTCACATCAGCTCCACTTCTCTTTCCATACGGGCCTAAGTATTTAAAAAGCATCAAAGTTACTACATTCTATACATAATTCCTTCTGTGGAATGCACCTGATAAGTGCACATTGTATACTTCTACAATTGTAATACAATTATTGTGTTTTTGGGCATTATCCATCATCCTGCTTTTTTTAAAGAACAACGTTTCGGGGACTGGATTCTGTCTCTGTCTTCTGGTAAAAACCTAATCAGTTGTGACCAATCGATAAACCTGCTCCCTATCTCAGGAAGATGGATAATGTCCAAGAACACAATAATTGTACTAATATACCATCGCCACAAGCTTTAAGATCTTATTCTAAAATCTTGCTCGTATACCATACAGTTAAAAACTGTCAAGATAAAATATGTGACTTGTGCTGACTTCCTAAGTCTCTCAATTGTCTGAAACATTTCTGTGTTGTCAATTACAGATCTTAACAGTAGTAAAATGTAGATACTGACAAGGGGCAGGGTATGGTATTACTTAAATAAATCTTTGCACAACTCATTTCTGAGCAACTGACATTTCATTGTAATTTTCAAAAGTACTCTCTCATTACTCAAATGACAAGTATGAAAATATGCATAGAGCCTATTTTTTGTAATTTTTTACTAGCTACAAATAAGAGACCTCGTAGTGAAATGCTGTGCTGAACTTACATAGAATTACGTCAACATCGCTCTACTGAGTCATATCACAATCTTTTCCAGTATTAGGCATACTGAGATTTGTTATGGATATTACAAAATAATCTTTCCATTATTCACAGTTCCTCCACAAACTTCTTTTCCTTTCTGATATTTTGAATCTTTCTTTAGGGATCATGCCAATATGTTCTTTCCAATATTTTTATTGGACTACTACATAAATTGTTACAGTGGACTCTCACTTATCCATGTGTTGATTAATGGCTGCACTTTTTGTACCCCTTAGTTACTGCAGGATTCGAGGTTCTCACAGTGGTTATGAAGAGTTCTATTTTCTGCAGTGCAGTCCAGTGAAAGTCAACTGGCATTTTGGGGGGACATGTCACCTCCATCTCTGGGTTGAAGAGTATGCCATACAAGAAACCAGTGTGAAGAAAGATGCAAGAAAAGCTTTGTTTCAGAAAGAAAAATGATGTCATGTGAGTTGATACCAAAGATGGATGGAAGTAGGATGAGGAAGAGAGGGCAGAAGACCAGAAAGAACAAGAAAATGGAGGCTAGATCAACTGCTAACACTACACTGCAGTTCAGTCATAAGCTCATAATTCATTCTGTTGAAACTACTGATAGAAATTAAAAACTATACAAATAAGGTAATCTTAAATGGTATGATATGCATACAAAGTTCTATGAAGTATGTATACTGACTCAAAAGTTCATAAATACACACATATGGGTATGATATTACCATAAGCCCATCTGTCCATATAAATACTGAAAGTTAAATAATAACACATAATAAATAAAAGGGGTAAGGTGAAATACCATGGAGCAATATACTGGTATTTTCAGAACATATTCTTTATTCTTTTGTATATATCACTGGTCTTAATGTTCATTTACTGCAGAAGAAATACTCTACTCCAGAGTGAATCATGTTATATGTATCATAGTTCACAAACGGATATTATTTGCTTTTAGTTATATTACATATTCAGCAGTTTAAAAAGTGTTTCAAATGTAAGGTCTACATTTTATACCACGCATAAATTTTTTATATGATGAGCTACTCTTCAGAAAACTGTGCAAGTCTGATCAAGGTTTGAGTAAAATAGGAGATACACTTTACTCATACAAACTGAAATTTAAACATTCTGATGGCTTTTACTGTAGATTCCTACAAAAAAATTCACTGAAATTCATCAGTCATCTGGGGCAAAACACGTGGAAAAATGGCTACAGCATAAACTTCCCATTACACATTAATTTCATATATTACGCATTAAAAGAAAGAAGAAAATTGGGAATAATAATGTCTTCTTTCAAATTGATATTAGGAGAGACATTAAACAAGGAAAGAAAATCCACATCTTTCACATATTTCTGTTATATTCATTGGCTTTATTTCCTTCAACAACTTTTAACAAACAAATCTAATGATTCACTATCAACTGTAATGTACACATCAGACTAGTTTTTATTTGCATAAAATTCAGTATAGATACAATTTCACTGCATGTGAGTGTAAATATGCAGCTATGAAATTCTACATGGCTCTTCCTGACCAATGTCATTGTCACTGCCAGAACCTGTTGCCAACTGTCCACCCTGCAGGACGTTGTTAACAACTGCTCGCGCCAAGTAGCCAGTTGTCATGGAGTAGTGGGTGGAGAAGAATGGAGTCAAGTCATCCAGTTTCTCTGTCTTGTTATCCTGTAAATTTCAAGCTACAGGCTATAATCATGATTCATAATTTGCTGTATGTTTCAGCACCCTGTAACATGCTACATCCCCTTCCTAATCCTCCGGGACTGTTTACACAGAAGTTGGGTGAAACAAGTACCTTCATTATGGGATTGCCTGAGAAAATTTATGTCATTTCCTGCGGTAAAAATTTTAATCAAAAATGTCAAATCTTACAGAGAGGCATGAAAATGAGACTAGTTAGGAAATGAAATGATCTAATGCAACAATTCTTAAAAATATTCAATCCTGTATGTTTGTACAGAATTTACATTATAGGAGTCACAAAAAATAAGGGACCTTTGATACAGCTTCTTTAAGATCTACACTGGGTTACAAGAATTAAACTTATTATCCCTCATATGCCAAGTCTAATAATGTCACGGACTGTACTATAAGTGTTGGGGTTCACAACAAGTAATGTTTCATAAAATGCGATCTTTCCTCTTTCTTACTTAACATACCTGACTGATCTCGATGTACAGTTTATTTAAGACAGAAATCTATTGTTGCAAAGCTCATCATACTACACAGATGCAAAACTTATTAATTCACAAAATATTGGTATTCACAACACTCAAAAATGTTCCACACATAAAATGTAGACATTGAAGTTCATTTTAATGTGGATGAGTTTTTTGGAAATGTGAGTTTCATTTGAAAATTACTTAAAGGATTCTATTGAAATGACATGTAAGGTAAAGGTATCCCTGTAACAAGCCATGGAGGACCATAGGGTTGTGAGATGGTGAGGCTCCCACATTTTCTAGGCAACCAGCTCACAGATGGCAGTGAGGTTGTCAGCCTTAGGAGCAGGCCACCCTTTACCCAGAGGAATATTCCTGCTACCCATTTCTGTTAGAAGCTGAGTTGAGCCCAGGGCCATAGTGCAGCTGGAAGAATTAGGTAAATTGAAAATATCCAAATCATTGGGATTCGAGCCCGTGACCTTTTGGCTTATATAGCAAAGTGCCTCAACCAACCATGCTACCATATCCCCCGACTGAAATGACATGTAACAAGGTTAAAATCTCTGAATGACTTTTAGCATAAAATTAGAGAATCAAATGTCTTTGCAAATCAGTGGCATTTCTGGAGATGAAACTTGTATAGACTTAATGTCCCCATTACATTTTCATTTCACTCACTTCAGGTTAAGAACCCATAAAATTAAATGACACAAAGTAGACTCTGTGTCAAGTAAAAAATTTCTGAAAATCAAACATTCTGCATGGTAGTGCCATTTCATGTACAAATTAAACATAACCAACTCTAAAGATCAGCTAGATTGAACTATGGTAGATCTAACAGAATCTACCTCAATGGATTCCCTGGCAGGAAGAAATGTTTACCTTACAGTACAACAGGAAGGCTTCTTTCACCAGATGATCTAGGTCCAGCTGATTCTGGAAAGTTAGTTCAGGGTTCCTGGTCAGTATTGTGGAAACAATACACAACAACTGAAAAAAAAAACAACAAAAATCTGTGTACTTTTCGTCTTGACTAAATAACTACCATGACCAACAAACGAACATATGAATTTCACAGAGCAGAATCCTTTCTGAGAGGCTATTAGTCATTCAGTCAACAAATTTTCCACCCTTTATGAAACCCAACGATTGACTCTTTTACTCACAAGAGACTGCCACTGGTACCTACCCAAAGCCAAATAAATCCAGTACACACTCCCCACACACTATTTCTTTAACATTATCCTTTCATTCAGTGTACAGATAATATTTTGAACAGACCAGAAAAACTGCAATCATCGATGTAAATTCAGTCAACTTTGTGCACTCTATGTTAAGCTCTCTTCTTTAATACAGTACGTGTGTTAATTATTTCGCTATAACAATATCATTCTTACTGTACGAGGGGGTACCCAAAAGAAACCAAACTTATTTTTTTTTAACTTATTTATTCAAATTTTAAGCACAAACCTTCAATCACCTTCAAAGTACTCTCCACTTACACTAATACACTTGTTTAGTCTTTTATTCCATTTTTCAAAACATTGTCTAAATTCATCTTTTGAGATGCTTGACAGCGCCTCTGTCATTTTTTCCTTTCATGTCTCTTTTCATTTGAGG
>NW_019719379.1:722288-726147 GCF_002891405.2 Cryptotermes secundus
CGGGTGAGTATGGAGGGTGAGGAACAGGGGTCATACCATTTTTGGTCAAGAATTGTCGTACAGACAGGGCTGTGTGAGCAGGGGCATTGTCATGATGGAAAAACCAGTCACCCGACTGCCACAAATCTGGCCACTTCCGCCGCAAACTGTTGCGCAATCTTTTCAAAACTTCCAAGTAGAAAGCCTGGTTAACTGTCTGACCCTGCAGAACAACCTCTGAATGGACGACTCCTCTCACATCGAAAAAAACAAATCAGCATTGTTTTCATTTTTGATTTCACCTGACGAGCTTTCTTGGGGTGAGGTGAACTTGAAGTCTTCCACTGGCTTGATTGTTGCTTTGATTCAGGATTGTAAGCATAGCACCAGGTTTCAATCACCGGTGATAATTTTTGAAAAAAAAGTTTTGATCATTTCGGGACTCTTCTTTCAAAGCACAGCATGCTTCCACGCGACCATCACCACATGTCTCACTCAACTGGTGATGAATTTCAATGGGTGTCACACCATGCAAGTGGAGAAAACGAAAGATTACTCGATGTTCTTGTAAAGAAAATGTCGCCATTTTAGTTATCAAAAACACTCCTCACTCTTGCCACCACCACTAGAGTTCTGTGTGCCGTACAGTGCTGCTATCTCTGTCACGCATTCACAAAGAGTGCACATGTATTTTAAACTAAACCGCATGTGTCCATCTGCTCCCAGTCCTGAGAAAAAAAATCGGAGACCTTAGAACTTGAATGCCCCTCATACTTGTAGAACCTGACCATGTTAATTGATTGGATTAGTTTTGCTCATGACATGGTCCAGTGGCAGGCTCTTGCAAACACAGTGATGAACCTTCAAGTTCCATTAAAGGTGAGGAATTTCATTATTAGCTCAGTGACTTTTAGCTTCTCAAGAACTCTTCTCTGCTGAGTTAACACAAACATTCAATACTGCTAGTAGCAAATTCTGCTGTCTGACATGATCTTCACCTAGTGCCAATTATTTCAAATCTTATACCCCTAAGGCTTTACTTAATGTTCTTACATGTTTTCACATAATAAAACCATTAATAAGTAACTTATGGGACAGACTTATAAAAAATGTGCTTACTTCTACAACAGTTTGCCTGTATTCTGGCTTCTGGATGTGGTTTAACATTTCTTCAACCAGTAATGCAAAATTCAGTTCTGACTGTGTCATGTTGGACAGGGTTGGATGCTGTGGTAGGTGGCTCCCCTGTACTGTTATCCCTTGTGGTGTGCGGGACATGACATCCCACACCTGGACATAGAAGTGAATGGGAACACGACACAAACAGCCTTCGAGCCTTCGTCGCTGCAATGGCGTCAAGCTGAAACATACCAGCAAGCATAGGGTGCAGAGAGACTGAACACAATATGACAGTATTCTCATACTGTGGTCTTCTGGCTTATGACAGCGTAGTTTGGTAAGTGGGTACTGAAATTTTCAATCCTCTGATACTGGTACCAACTACCAAACTATATGGTGTCATAACTCAGAAGGCTGCAACATGAATCTTTAACCGTATGAAAACCTTAATACCGTTCTCCTCTTCTGCTTTTGTGCCCGCTGCTCCGGCCGCTCCTTTCCTCCTCGTCGCTGCTACGGCTGCTCCTGCTTGCCGCTCCTTCCACCTTTACCCTTCTTTGCTATTTGGGTACTGAGGTAACCAGGTTGGATTTAGGATAATGGTAGGCATGGATCTCTATCTCAGGTCGATAACAGGTCTTTCTTCGTAGAAACTTTAACACGACTAACCTGTGGCTTTACCTTAGGTTTAATATACTCATTTTTGGTCACAATCACTATTTATGGCAGTTACATTTACACTGTTTCGCTTACAGAGGCGATTCTATAAAGAACAAAGCAAGTGCCTCCACTCACTAGGAGGGTCTCTTATCATATATTGCTTACTACTGGCTCGGCGACGCTAACAGACCTACGGGCCTTCCCAGCACCACACCTTAGATGACATCATTCCCCACATCAATCCGGGGATCCACCACCCCTTCTCCATCTGCAAAACTGCACATGTGAAATAATGTCGTGCTATTATCACGTAGGCACCTCCCCTCCAGGGCCTCACACATTCAAGTCCACTAGTAAACGGTTACAACCTTTCAAAGGTTAAAAGGGACAGAATTGTTCAACAGGGTAATACACTCACCTCTCCTGCGTTGCCCACTCCCTAACAGAGAGCACTTTATGAAGCAGCTGTCGCACTTGATATGGACTGTGACTCTCCAAAGGTTTGGAATCAGATGTCATCTGGAGATAGAGTTTCATGGCTTCCAAAACCCAACTTCAAAGTAAAACAAACCAAATGAAATAATTAAACCCAATGCTGCTATGACCTGAAGCATTTTCAAACCTTTAAACATGAAAATTGCTACAAAAATAAAAATAAACTGGATACAAGGTGTACTTTTCATACAGTTACAGGATTCCAAAACAGTTTGTCATTCTTTTTCTAAACATGTGTACATCTGTACCCTTTACAAAATCATCACTAGTCACTACGTTTAAAGTTATTTGATGATGTGATAATGTTTAAGGCTATCTTTGACTCATCTACTGTCCTAGTTTTTTTTAAATAAAATGTAGGGTAGTAGACAAAATCCAAGAGCCTTAAATATCATTACAGATGGTCTAGTAACACACTTTTTATCACCATGAGAACATGGAAAATCTACAACTGTTTATAGTCTTTCCTAGAATACTGGACTGGCCATACGAGAACAATGGGGAATGTTATGCTTAGCAAGCTGGGCAATGATAATTAAATTTAAAAGATTACATTATTGCTAAAGCAGACACAGATCTTCATTCAAATGAGTAACCTGTGAATTCATTACCACCTCTTACATGAAATATAACTGAAGAGAAACAAAAAAAAAATTACTTCACATGGGTGATGCTAAAGGAAGTAAAAGCTAAAAAGAGAACATACGCTATTAATGCTGGATGCATCAAAACTAATTCACTGATGGACAGTTCATATTTTGGTTGCAGAAACCTAAATGAATGAGATAAATATGGGTCAGTTAGAGAACTGGTTGGAGTGTGTGGAGTACAAGAAGGGTTTAGAGAACATGAATGCAGCATAAATCATCAGAAAGTGAACACAATAATACACTTAGTCTTGGTCAGCATATCACTGAATAGTGGACTAGAAGAAGTATCAATTATGCTGGGTTACATTTTGTCAAATAGTCTTAGAAAGTGGCTCTGATTTGTCTGATGAACGTGAACCCAAAGACGACCCCAGTGATCGTGTTTTTGTAAACAGTAAAAGTGGAAAAATGCTTAGAAGTAAAGAAAATTTTATACTAACAATAGCAATTATAATGAAATCTGAGACAAACTTGGTCACAACCACAAGCATCAATACCCTTGGGATACTAGTGATGTCTACCATTTCAATGCAGATACAAGTGCATTAACCTTTAAACGACTAAAGACAACGTATGTCGTCGTTAAAAGAAAGTCCCCGGTACGAATGACGCTATATGGTGTCGCAGAGTCCGGGCGTGGCAACGTTATATAAAATTAAATTTTAAAGTAGAAAATTATGTCCTACTTACATAATTTTTGGCCACCATCTGCATGGAGTGTCTGTCTTCCCGCCTGCGTCATCTGCCGGAATGTTGCCTTCGTGTGGAATTCTCAAAAAATCCGGAAATGCAGAGTCCGATTTCGCAATTCACGCACTTTGTCCGGGCGGTCTTTCGTGTCCCACGCGAAAAGCACACACGACACCTCAATTGCGAAGTATAGCAAGTCGGCCAGTGATGTGGTTTGGCCTTCTATAGTCGAGATATCTCCCATAAAACGGCAGGGGTTCGACCCC
>NW_019719379.1:726600-742105 GCF_002891405.2 Cryptotermes secundus
GTGTCGCCATCCAGCAGATGGGATTCAGGGGTGTCCAAAACGTATGAATTCTCGCAGAGAAGGAAAAAAATTGGCAAATTTCTTTTTGGAGTCAGTGCAAAAATTTTAACATGTTTTATACAATCTGTAAATTACAATATCTGATTCTATATTCTTTCGAGAAAAAAACAGCGTTTATTTCGTTCTTTTATCACAGAAATTGTAGAAATAGGAGGAAATTTAGTAAGTGACTACAGTTTTAATGGATCTCAAATAGCGGCCCTTTAAAGAATTCCGTACCGCTGGGAAAACATGAATTTAAAGGGCCGTAGGATACAGGTTAAGCCTCAGAAGATGTGTAAACAAGGAATTCACTAACTACTAACTAATTAACATATTCACCTGAACCAAAGATGAGCCCCACTCCCCCACCCACCCACATTTATTACATCTGATAAAAGAGAAGTTTGCCTTGAATTTGTTATACACCAAGAAAAATACTCTCATTAACCACTGAGCATATTCTTATTTCCAGCTAGTGAAGACAGAAACAGAATCACCAAGATCATTATGGTGACAGACCTCCCTTGCCTGACACCCCAAAAAAAAACCAATAAACAAATGACACTTAATTCTTCTTTACATAATTTTGAACAGACAGCAATGCTGCTACATGCTTTGACATACCCTACTCTTATCTTGAGAATTCCTTTGAACATTTCAGGATTTGTGGCAATGAGACGACCACAATAAAGTACAACCTCTTGTTGCAGCACAGCCTGTATAATATCATATGGCTGAATGGTAGAGTACATGACAGACTGGATCTCAGCTGGAGTCATAGGCTTATCAAACACAGTTTCTTGGTGTCCAATCACGCCCACAGTAAGCTGTAACACATAAGGAAATATAACATCATACTAAAGTATATCAAAATTTTATCTTAGACGTGATATTTTCATGTTAAACCTGTATAAACATAATATGTGGTACGGTCATAAAGTTCGTGGAATGTGCTTTATCACATTATATTACAAGGTGTTCACATACACTTACACAGAGCCATATCGGCCTTCAAAATAGTTGCCGTTGACCACTATCCAAGTCTGCCAACGTTGATATAGCTGTCGAAAACACTGCTGAAACATATTGGCAGTAAATTCCCATAACGCTTTGCGGCCATTCCACGAACTTATTGACTATGGTAGTACAAAGAAAGAATTATAAAAGTATATTTTTGTTCAAGGACAAGATTTAATGTCTGATACTCTGGAACAAATCCTTCTTAGAATAATTACCCATTTCCTTCAGCCCAAGAGGAAGTGGAAATATTAAATATTGAGAAGAGTAAGATGTAAAGTTGCCGGTCACGGAAGCCGAGCGGTCTAAGGCATGCACTGTCTTCGCTCGCTCAGAAGCCATGATCGTGGGTTCGAATCCCACTGAGGGCATGGATGTTTGTGTGCGTTTTTCTGTTTGTCTACAGGTAGAGGCCTTGCAATGAGCTGATCACTCGCCCAAGGAGTCCTACCAAATGTGTAAGATCTAGAAAAACTGAAGTGAACGGAGTTCATGGAGGTAGGCCTAGGCCCACTGGGGCTGTAGCGCCAAGGGGGGGGGGGAAAGATGTAAAGTTACAATCTGAGGACATCCAATTAATTTTCTGATGGTGATTAAATGGGAGGCAGGACTGCTCAGTCAGTATAGTGATGGGATACAGGCTGAACAGCTAGGGTTCAATCCCCAGCAGGGACAAGTTTTTCTCTTCTACACAGCATCCAGCCTGACTTTGAGGCCAAAGCAGCCTCCTATCCAATGGGTACCAGCGACCAGCGACTCTTTCTCCAAAGTTTAAGCAAACAAGGCACAAAGCTCACCTCCATCTAGTACCAAAGTCTAGAATGGTGGAGCTATACCACCACTCTCCCATATGTCTTCATGGTGTGGTGCTTAATTAATTAAGCAGACACAAATTTATGCTTTTTTATGATGATCAAGTACTATTAAAAACCGACATGTTTCAGCAATAATTGAACATTTTCAGAGTGGGGGGGGACCAGATGTTAAAGGAAACTTAAAAAATGTTATGTGTGAATAAAAGTTTTAAAATATAAAACTCATATAATTGTTATAAATCGTTAAAACTGGCATATTAAAGATCATTGATGTAAACCATTGTCAAATGTACCCTCCTTGATAACTGGCGCATTTGACAACACACTAGTCTCTTACGTTCCCCTTCAAAAGGTACAATTTTTATTTTGTCTGTCGATATTTTTAGATCATAATTTCTTGCCTACTTAACGCATGCAATGCTCTTTGTTAGCTGTTCTTTCCAAAAACAATTACCAGATATGTACTTTGGGGTATTAACCTTTACAGAGAAATTGGCTTGCAGAGAAATGCCAGTAACAGAATAGGTATCATTGTCTTGCTTTCAAGTGGTGCTGAGACAAATGCATATTTTATTATACCTGGTGAATAAATTTACTTCATTTTTCTCCTGTAAAAAATGGGATGCATGCCTCATAACAAGGTGTTGTACTTAGATGAACACAGCAAACAACTTAAGCTTCACATGGATCTCTTCTTCAAGTTTGAAAATGTTTGGACTTAGGTCACACAGAAAACATTTGACAATCACGCATTTATACAGACTCCTAATCCAGCATCTAAGATAACTACATCATGTCATTACCTGAGAAAATGGTGTTATGAAGATATACAGAATGTCCCAGGGGTTTGGTGCCATACTTCAGGAGTGTACTGAGGGTTCCCTATAGAATAACTTTGAAATAGGAACCCATGTCCGCAAACGCAAAATAGCAGCGCTAGGGCGGCATTTAAAATCATTTCGTTTAAACTTGGTGCCTCAATATCGAACTGCATTGTGTAGAGGAACAGCCATCCACCAGAACTCGTGCCATGGCCTAGATTGTGGGGACATCAAAATCAAGTTTTGGAGGATCCTGCATGACCAACAACTTTATCCACACCATCCAACGCAAGTACACGATGTACGAAGGGGGACCCAAAAATAACTGGAACCGACCTGTTGCGCGCGCATGCTTTGTAGGTAAGAGTTGTGCTGCTAGGTGGTGTTAGCTGGGGGTCTCCCGCGACTGTTAGTGAGCTGGCGTCAGTCTGAGTTAAGTGGTTTGTCTGTGGTGCTCTGTTGTGTGCGTTCCTGTTTCAACCCTTTGGCGATTAGTGAGATGGCCGACCAGAAGGAACAAAGAGTGTGCGTGAAATTTTGCTTTCTGTTAGGGAAAACTGCAGCCGAGACTGTTGGGATGCTTCGGCAAGCCTTTAATGATGATGCTTTGGGGAAATCACAGGTCTACGAGTGGTTTTCCCGTTTCAAATCTGGCAACATGTCAACAGAAGACATGCCACGCCCCGGGCGTCCTTCGACAGGAAGAAATGACGAAAACATTGCCAAAATCAAACGTGCAATTGATGAAGATCGTCGAAAGACCATTGACCAACTTTCTGAGGAAACGAACATCTCATGGAGCACGGTCCAGCGAATTTTAACTGAAGGTTTGAACATGAGACGGGTGTCTGCAAAATTTGTTCCTCGCTTGCTCGGAGATGACCAAAGAGAAAACTGCGTGAATGTTTGCCGCGACTTGAAGGGTGAAGTGCAGAACGGTCCAGAATTTGACGCACACTCTTTGTTCCTTCTGGTCGGCAATCTCACTAATCGCCAAAGGGTTGAAACAGGAACACACACAACAGAGCACCACAGACAAACCACTTAACTCAGACTGATGCCAGCTCGCTAACAGTCGCGGGAGACCCCCAGCTAACACCACCTAGCAGCACAACTCGTAACTACAAAGCATGCGCGCAACAGGTCGGTTCCGGTTATTTTTGGGTCCCCCCTCGTAGGTCCAGCTGACTTCATACCACGAGTTCAATTTTGTCAGTAGATACTGAACCAGTGTTTACATCAGCCCAACGTCCTGAATTACATGTTCTTCACAGACAAAGCGCAGTTTACGAGGGATGGCTGGTTCAGCTGTCGAAACAGCCATGTCTGGGCTGACAAAAACCCCAACGTTACTGTAGTTGGTTACCACAAGGTGCAATTTTCTGTCAATGTCTGGGCGGGCATCATTGGCAATCACTTGATTGGGCCTTTCCTCCTACAACTGTGACTCAATCGGCCCTTTTACAAGGTGTTCCTGGAACGTATCCTTCCGACTTTGCTAGAAGACATGCCACTGATTGTGTGAAGGCAAATGTGGATACAGCATAATGGAGCGCCGGCACACTTGAGCACTGTATCACGAGACTACCTGGATGCTGCTTTTCATGGTCATTGGATAGGAAGATGAGGCCCAGTGCCTTAGCCACCCCGATCCCCAGACTTGACACCTCTGGACTAGTTCGTCTGAGGCCATGTGAAAAGTCTGATCTACGACATGCATGTGGATAATGAATTCAAGCTGTTGGCCAGAATACTTGTTGCATGTGATGTGACCCATGAGACACCTGGAATATTTGAAAGGGTGCGCCAAAGTTTCTTTAATCAATGTAACGCATGCATTGAAAATTGAGGGCACCAATTCTAACATCTACTCTAGCAGGTGTGTCTTAAGAGTTTGGAGGGGGTAATATGCTTGTGCATGCTCTTCGACATTGAGGCACCAAGTTTAAACAAAATGATATTAAATGCCACCCTAGCGCTGCTGTTTTACATTTGCAGACATGGGTTCCTATTTCAAAGTTGTTCTATAGGGAACCCTAAGTATGCTCCTGAAGTATGGCACCAAATACCTGGGACACCCTGTAGAATGATGCCTTAATAAAAACAGAACACATAGCTTCTTGTGTCAAAAAGTGAATTTCTGTTACGGTATTCTGTGATGCATTCAAATGCAAATTTTTTAAGCAGATTACTACTCTTGTAAGTCTTATACTAGCCTCCATATTTCTGTCTAAACTCAACTGCCCTAAATAATCATATGATGAAGAACTGTTTGGACTTTTTTGCGTGCAACATTATCAGTGTTCAATGTACCTGCTTTCCATTGACTAAAACTGTCGTGATAAAAGGGCTGATGCTATCCACAGTGTGATGAAGCAGGCTGCTGCAATACCGCACAGCTACCCAGTATCGTAAGCACCCTGCATGATGGTACAAGTTCTTAAGATGGTCCTCAACTGCAAGCATAAACCAAAGCAACAGAATGAAAACTAAGTGTTTAAATTTATGCTAAAAATTTAATTTGCTTAAAAAGTTAACCTTTTAAGGGTAAAGGTATATCACTTCGCTTATTCTTTCTGATTGCATATGTCCATAATGAGATATCACTGTTTTATTAAAAACTCAGTACAGCCTCACAAAGTCCTTAGCCTGGCCAACATATAATTGGGACCACTGTTTGCATATGACCAGGTAGCATTTGCAGAATAACACTTTTGCATGCCAAGAAGTTCCACAGTAATTAACTAGCAGTCCTCTATCAAGTGCCTACCTAATAAAAAGGTTACAATATTTTTATGATATACCATTCTGTAACAAAACTGCTACTCAAGCAATTTCTTAATAAAATCAAATCACAATTCTTCAGCATATTTTTACACGTTAGTCCCACATTATTGGTTTTACATTACACTGCATGGTCAAATGTTTATAATTGTAAACTGACACTTGTAAACACTATATTCAGTGCTGTATTAACTTCACTACACTGGAACTGGTTAGAGTGGCAATAAATAGTGACAATAAATCCCTTTGTAGTGCTGATGTCAGGCACCTGTATGAAAACAGAAAACCCATATTGTCACCAACTAAACTAATGCATTTTTCACTTGAACAGACTAATTCCATAACACAAGATCCTCTCTGGTGGAAAAAGTCCATATTTTCATGGAATCTAGAGGCTTATTTATGTTAAAGAGAAGTCTGCTACTGAACCTTATCCACAATTAGCTGAATCTAGTGTATACTCCACACTCAGTCTCTTTAAGATCCATTTAAATATCAATCTCATATAAATTCCTTGGTCTTCCAAGTCTTTCTTCAAAGTATTGTGACCACAATACTGAATTAATCATTTCTTGCATGTATGCTGCATGCTCTGCTCAACCTTACTAATTCACTCAACCTAACAATATTAGCTGAAATGCATAAACTATGGGGATCCTAACTGTGAAAATTTCTCCAGTAATCTGTTATCACCTCTCTTATGAGCAACTACATCTGCAAGGACTTAATCTTAAACACCCACAATCTACACTCTTCCCCAAGGACAAGAAACCAAATTTCACAGAAAACTAAATATATATACCTTACATGTCAATGGAACAGTAAAAGACGATATCAGCTAGTCTCAAAGCTAAAATTTATATAGTATAAGATATTACTCAGCTTCACCTGTAAGGCCATTAAACTCGTACTTGAGTCCTTCTCGCTTTAGAAGCATTCCATATAACTGGCACCTGGCATATACCCCTTCAGTGTTCCGTAATGTATCCAATAATTCATGTAATGGTTTATTTTCCAGAGCCTGTACAATAATATTCACACATCAAAAGCATATCCTCTTTTACAATTAATGTTAATTTCCAACAGTGTGTGTTGTTCATATTTAGTAACCATTCAATGACTGAGACAATATTTTCAGTTCAGTGGAAATTCAGATTGAAGTCTTTTATCTTTTTATAAAAGTACATGGAATGTTCAGTTGATCAGAAGGTTTGGTCTGTCTGCTTTCCCATGTTTCATCTTCAGAACAATTCAAATGATTTCTGTGAACTTTGGTATTGTGGGTCTACTCCAAATGCTGTTGGGTTCATTTCATGTTGCCAGATTAGTCTCATGCAAACCCTACTTTACATGAAGCTGCAGTTTCCTTCAGGACACTCCTGAAAAACAGTTCATCAAACAAAGAATCGTCCTCAAAAAGAAATAGAGACCTGTTTGTTAATTAGCACGAATTAATCATACTGTATTCATGATATGACCATAAAATCCATTCCATACATAGGCATGTGAGAGTTCTTAGTGTTTAACTATTGTCCTTTGGATGTTATGTTAGTATAAGGACTTGAATACAGCAATCTGTGTAATGTTCTGGTTTTTAGAAGCCTACCCCAAAGAGAGACACTATTCATGAAGGCACATCTCTCATTGTACAACTTTTATACACAGCTTGAAAGTACAAGCAAGTATGACAAAGGCAGTAACTTTTCTGCATGTGTGATGATGTTCTCATATGCTGCCTTATAATAGAAAACCCTTTACAAGAAGTTCTAGGAGAGGTTTACAATATTTACCATGCAGAAAGAACTGCACTGCAACTCAGGAACTATTCTTGTTGTTCATGGTGGTTACATTTAACATCTCCAGGTTCATGGACTCCCACATGTATCATTTATTTGACCTTCTGAACACAATGATTGTGTGGCAAACAGTATTAAGAAAATTGTATTCTTGTACTAAAACAGCCTGTCTTTGGAATATCACACATATAAAACCATAATACACTAAACTATTTGAACACATAACTAAGTTATATTAAACAAACTAAAATGAAATTACATTATGCCATATGCTAGTTTCCATGTTATGAATTTAAAATATGGCTGAGGAAAAATCTGTGATTTCTCAAGGTCATGATCCATTCCATTAGCATACCAACTTGCACAGACGTTAATATCTACACATACTGAAATGAAGAAGTCAACATTTATATTCCAATTTAGTATTCAGTTCAAACCCCTATGGCTTCCTTCATGCCATACAGCATACTTACTAGCTAAATCAACATTTAATCCTAGTAATTTTACAGATGGACAAATAAATATTTAATGTTTCTTTCTTCATTGTTTTGGTGTACTGCAGACCAGTCATAACCTGTTTTAAGAGAACAGTAAAGTCGCATGCAGGAAAGTCACTTAATAAAATGAGGCACATACCTGAAATGTCTTGGGATCTTCAGTGTACTGTAATGCTCTAGGGACATCTGTAAGACTCTGATAGCCAATGTATTCATGTTCCAGTTGGCGAAACTGTTGAAATGTCATCTCAGATGTATCTACTGTGTTCATGAAGTCCAAATGTTCTATAAAAAAGGAAATTACAATATATGATGGTAATGCCATGTTTAAAAAGTTCTCTGCTAAGGAATAGAGCACCAAACACCATAAATGATCCCTGATATCCCTTACCAATGCAAGATGATGAGATAAGATTCTGTAGTCGTCCAATTCGAACTTTCATTCCATCACAATAGCCTTTTTTCAGCATGGCTAAGAGATCCAACATCTCCTTGAATTGTGGATCTCTGAAATGAGTTAGAAATATATATGCAAATAAAAGGAGAATTTTCAATTACAATTTACTGAAGAAAACAAATATACCATCACTTCTTACATCAATTATGCAATAAATGATTTAGAGAATCTCTTGTAGAATTCTAGGACTACAGTAATCTGATCCATCATGAAATAAACAAGCTTTCAAAAAAGGGCCAAATCCACTTCCTAACTGCATTTGATATTTTGATTTATGTGTAGGGTTTACATTTTTTGTTACTAATCAGCTATTTCAGCTAGTAAAATGGAACAACTGTGAGGTGTGGTGAAACAAGAAGCAGATACAATCTCATGACCAACCAGATCTCGGATCAGAAGACCATTACTTTATCAAGCCTAGTGATGTAGTAGCTAGTCAGAGTAGGTGTGCGTCAAATTATGTGTTGGGGGTTATTTAAAATTTTCATTACACAGCAACCCAATATAGTACACCCCCCCCCCTTCAGCTGAGGATGGAAACAGATCTAGTTTGTGAAGTTTTGTGTTCCCTAGTTTTTTTAGAACACTGGACAATGGACAAAGTCCAAAAACGCAGTAATTTCAAATATCATAACATATAGTTTAATGTGTTTTGTTTGTTCAAACTATTATGGTATTACGGGCGTTCGAAAATGATTGACACTAAATGTTTTTTCTTCACAGCAACCATTTATTGGAAAAAAATACACACAGATTATATTAGAGGTATCCCCCGCCAATGTCTGTGCACCTTTGCCATTGTTCCGGCAGTTGCCATATTTGCACAGGAAACCATTCTTTGAGGGCATACCGGCGCCACTGCTGGACAACTGCCTGAAGCTCGTCATGGGAGGTGAACATCTTACTTGCATGACTTGGCGCTGCTTCCCCACATACGGCTGCTAACCTCATGTGAATGTGTGAAGTAGCCAGTCCTTCCCTCCAGAGAAACTACACAGTCCACCGTTGCCCATGATTGTCTGCTTTCATGTTGTCTGAGTACTGTCCACGACTGCACCTGCACACCGCCACGAATGACGCAACACTGTTCAACCTGTGCGCAGTAGCAACGTCATCTCATGGCCATGGGCGGCACTATAGTATGTCTTCCCACATACACCGGCTCGCATTTGACACTGTACTTTTCCGGAGTTACGGAGGGAGTGTCAATCATTTTTGAATGACCAAAATAAATAACTAAAAACATGAAGACTTCTATTTTCTTGCATAGCTTGTGTAATGCAGAATAAAATAACCCTACTATAACAGGCCCTGATGATAAATCAGTACTGAGCAAACATAAACCAAACTGGAGAAGATTCTGCCCCACTGCCACTCTGTCCAACATAAATCCCACATGGACTACCCTGGCTTTCAACCTTCGCCTCTACAGTGAGAAGCCAGTGACTACCCATTTCAGTAATGGCATGACCAACATTCTGCTTTATCCATAGAAATAACTGTAAGTATTAACAGTTTCAGAACATTAATCTTCTATTGATAAGGAGCAGGATAATTCTAACTCACACCAATGTCTCCATTGCAACACAGTAAAATTGCCTCTGAAAAGACTGTTGGTTACAGTAAAAAGACATAATTATTTACTACCAAAATAAATCACTGTTTTTTCACCATTTACATCAGAACCGAGCATAGCAGACATTTACAGAGATATACCTCATATGTTCCTCTCGGATAAGAAGACATACTGTTGGTCGGCCAGAAAGTCTCCAGTACCGTCCAACAAACTGCAGTTCAGTTTTGATGTCATCAATCAATAATGCCATATCCCTATACAGATAGAACTCGGACACCTCAAATATCAATGGATAACACAAAACAGTCATTCCACAAACTCGATACACCTGGAAAAGCATAGACTCAAGTAGCAATATTGTAACTGATAAGTTTATTGTTTTATGTGTGTGTGTAACATGATCCATCACTTTCAGCGTAGGGTACAGATTGAGTATGAAGACAGTGCTGATGAAAATATCTGAATCTGGAAGAAATGGAAACAAATTTATATGCAAATTTATAATTCATACTTTTCAGCTCATAGTTTTAAGATTAAGGAAAGACATGTGACGGGTAAAACATGTGGTTCATATGAGGGGGAAAAGTGAATATAAACTTGTGGGAAGAAAACATCATGGAAAGAGACCATTTGGAAGATTTAGGAAAAAAACAGGATAACATTAAACTGTATCTTAAAGAAATAGGTCATGGAGATTTCAACGGCCCAGGACAGGATCTAATTGCAGGCTTCTGGGACAACGGACCTTCAGGCTTCACAGCTGTAGGTAATTTTTCAGTCTGTTGGATAACTACTAGTTATTAAAGATGGTTTTACATGATGGAATGGGTTAATCCATACAAGTGTTACATCTATTCTGCATTAAGTTTAAAATTATGACAATAGTGTGAAACATTTCAGGCTATTTATTTGGGCTTTGCCTAGGATATAAGAATAGATCTTCCCAGAGGCACAACAGAGTAGGAATCTCTTCTTACCCTCTTTACCTGAAGATAGAAATAGAACCCTTTCCCAAAATGTCCTACTTTTTACATGTAAAACCATGATTTGGGACAAAGTCCAAATAAATATCATTGAACGCCATTTTTCCTTATTAGACAGTCTGTCAGCAACATACCTTGCTTGTACCAAGAGCTCCTATAGGCCGAACAGGTCTTCCATTCAAATTAAGTTTGGAGTTAACACCGAGCTGTTTGTAAACTTTGACCAACTCTCTTGAAGACCATATCTGTACTGGTTCCACCTCATGAGGGGTTTGAGTTTGAATGCCATAAGTTGCCATCATTGCTTGGAGACGCATTGATTCGGCAATCAGTACTATTTGTACTACAAGATCCGTGGCAGTCCCTTGCTAGAATAATTTTAAAAATGCACCAATAATGGTAAAAAATATAGAGACATAGACTAATGTTTCTGTGGTCCCACATATTCAACTGCTTAATATGACTGTCATGCACCTGGACCAAATAATTCCTTCACAAATGGCCATCAAATCTCATTCTCTGCAATGACATATCTGGTTATGGGGTACCATAGCAGGAACAGAAGCCACTGAACACAGTATTTTTTTTACTTTATTCTCAATGTTCCATTTTGGAAAATTATTAAATAAACCACCTACACCACTTAATATCATTATGCACACAATGCATTTCAGTAAATGCCTGAAGAAGGTAAAATTTTTGTTGAAATCCACTGCACATATATCATGACACTGAATAATGTAAATCATTTAGGTAACAACATTCGCTAACACTGAAAACTTTCATATAAACTCAGTTCAATTGAACCAACAGATGTCCCTTTGTTTAAGAGTGATTTAATGTAGGATATAATTATCTCATTGGTAACACAATTAGCACTTTTTCTTAACATCATTGATCCATTAGAATTCAAACATTGGCAGAGAAAATGTATGAAATTTGTATTTACTTTTAAACTGAATGCAGCCACTGACAAAATATCACAGATGGCATCGAACATCTGATATGAACACAACACAAATGTAGCTACATGGAACTCTTATAAATTTTTCTGTTAAAAACTACATACAGGATGGTGATGCACAACTTTGATGTCATGCCTAAAAATGTTATAGTTTTGAAAATCTGTACTAGTGGAAAATATGAAGACAGATATTATCACTCATCCAAGTATTAAGCCCAACTGGCCAATTACAAGTATTACAAAACAGAATTTTGCATTACCACAACCAGTAGGAAGACCTAGACATAAAAGGGATGATAATATTAAAATTTATTAGAGATAGGATGAGGTATACGGACTAGATTGATATGGCTCAGAATAGGGACCAGTGGAAAGCTCCTGTGAACAGAATAATGAACCTTCAGGTTCCATAAAATTTTGGGAAATTCTTAAGCAGCTGAGTGACTGGCAGATTCTCAAGAAAGACTAAGTTCTATGGAGTTAGTTAATTATATTTATGAACAAAATGAGATTTCTCACACACTTATGTAAGCCACTCAATTGCAATGTTGCAATAGTAATGAAAACACATTTCTGTCTTGAATATTATGTGTAATCTGCCTCACTAATCTAGATTATCACCAAATTCAGACTATTCTCCTCCAAGTACAATTCAGACTAATGAGGTTATACTGTATCAGGTAACATTCATTTTACCTGAGACTGAGGAATCCTACTGGGGGTAAAAGGCAGCTGGTGCATAAGGCTGACAACCTTGCCACAATCTCTGAGCTGTCTAGAAAATGTGAGAGCCTCAACGTCTCACAACCCTATGGGCCTTCATGACCTGTTACAGGGATAGCTTTAACTTTTTTTTTAGCTGATTTAGATGCCATAGTTGGTACAGCAACTGGCCACATGCTGGACGACTGATGGGTCGAAATTCAAGTCCCAAAACAGATGTAATGGACAATCATTACAGGACGCCATACTGAATGATTTAAGGGTTCTAAAAATTTTGTAGTTAATCCACAAAGTGGATTATCGCAACGGCCACCCCATAGTTCAAGCGGTTAGTCAATGGCTTCCCACTGTGGTGGCCCAGGTTCGAATCCGGGACTGGTCAAGTGGGATTTGTTGTGGAAAAAGTGGTGCTGGGGTAGGTTTTCTTTGAGTGCTTCAGTTTCCCTTGCCGATCTTCATTCCACCAATTGCCCCACAATCATCTTTACCTATCATCTGGGGCTGGTACAATAGGCCAGAAGTGGCCGCAGTATAAGGGACTTAATCCCACCCCACTAGCAATAAAAAAAGAAGTGGATAATCCAGATGCCAATAATTGACAGCCTATTGTACAGTGGTAAATGCTATAAATTCTTTAGCATATTCCTTATCTAGTTTGTATTGCCAATTATCTGTTCTTTCATTTGTTGGTATGTTTGTATATAGGTTACCAACTTCAGGTAACATCATATTCATGTTATGAGTTTTGTCCATTCTTTTAATCTATCTTATGAAATGGATACATTTATTCATATGACACAATAGGAGAGGAAAATGTTATTTAACAATGTACTTCAGCAGCAAAGGTTAAGCAGTGCTGAATAAGATGGAGCAATAGCAGGTAAGAATTTTAAACATGGTAATGGCCTACTTCAGAGCACTATCTCAGCATTTTCCTATAAAGACTGAGGGAAAATCATGTCAGGAGAGCCAAAATTTGAACCAAGAACATCCCAGATACAAGTCCAAAACATTATTACTACACTTACCTGTTCAATCCTATACCTTGTAAAGACATCTGATATTAATTATATGGATTCATATGCAGAAACATTCATAAAATTAACTATAGTTGTCACGTGTTGGGTGTATAATGCAACAAATAACTTCACGCCTTATTGGATGTAGCGAATTTATTCCACTCGCTCTTACAATCACACAAAATACAGATCCACAATTACTGCCATCGGCAGTATCACAAATACTCTGACGAAAGATAGACAGCTATTGACCGGTTAACTGCTGGGCTAACTCGTAACTCATTACTCACAGCTGGCTAGATTCCAACTCAACTCGTAGGCAGCTGCCTTGAGAACTGTTGATCACACACTGACTCGTTCACTGCTGGCTGGAGAACTGTCTTCGGCCGCTGATACACTTTTAGCTAACTGCGACAACTGAACTCGGTGACAGCCACACTTCAACCCGTAACTCGCTGCTGGCTAATGCGTAACTCATAACTGCTGCCTTGAGAACTTGAGATCTAACACTAACTCTCGCTTGCTGCTCAGCCGGCTTTTATTCCGTTCGCTGTTGCCTGTTGCCCGTGTCAACAGCGGCGTTGTGTTGCGGTGCCGCGTCACAGTGGGAAGCTGTGCCACGTCACAGTGCGGGGGGGGGGCTACGTCACCGCGCGGAGGGGGGTGACGGAGTGCTGACTCACCCGCCACGTCACTGCTGGGTGGGAAGGGTTGTCCTCCATTGCGCAACATGTCACATTGCTCCCTCCTTAAGGCTGTTCATCCCGAATAGCCTAACAGTGCATCCCCGTTCCGTTTCTTTGGAGGCTGTGCTTTCTGCGTCTCCTGGCTACTCCTTGCAGCGATTGTTCTCCGCCCAGAGAATTTATAGACTGATTTGCATTAGAAGACTGTTCTTTAATTCCAAGGGCTCCCCTCCCTCAGCATGCTGAGGTTCGTAACTGGTGCTGTTTTAAACACTATACACTATAAATACTACATATTCCATTAACTGTACATCCCAATATACAAACTAAATAAAATACAAAGAAAACCATTTACAAAAATACCAAGACCTGCAAGCAACTCACATAATAATGCCCGCTTCAGAACTTGTAAAAAAGTCCACATTTGGGGTGGGGAGCATTTATGGCGCAGGCTGTTTCCCTCCAGCGATAGAACAGTGATAAGGATGAGGGCTCGTAGAAGGGACCTACAGATTATAATGAGCTGCATATTCCTCATTTGCAGTTTCACATGTGCCAGTGGTGAGAGAAGGTAAGCCCGCAGTGGATCCAGCTAGTATAAAACATAAGCTTTGGCACAGAAGCAACCCTAAACATCTCTACAAATTATGTTTCATGCAATGTGTGTTCATTCCATTAATTAAAAATATTCTACTTTATTTAATGCTCAAATTGTATATATCTAATCAATTAGTGCTTTCTACTTTCTCATATGCATAGCATACATGACAGAATACTGTAATCATGCAGAAAATTGATCTCAAGATTTTGAAGGGTCAGAATATTTTCAGAAGTCTTCAATGTGAAAAACTTGTTTCTGAAATGCAGACTGCATGTCTGAATGTGTATGTGCGCATCAATGTACATATGTATGTGTGTGTCTTGGTAGAACCTGAATGGTTTCACAAATTTAGTTCACATTTGGTATTCCATTACAGGCTGGTGTACAGTAAAAACATGGACCTGAACAAATATAGCAATTTTCTGGAAAACAATATTATATTTCAGCATCCTGTTACACTCACACAATATATATGGATAAATACCGTCTTAAGTGCAACAAATTTTATTGTAGTTTTTACTTCTTTTCCTCCTCCACACTACATGTTTCGGCCCTAAATGGCCATCATCAGGTGTGTATCACTCACGTAGCTGTTACACTGCTTGTTAAAATTTAAAATTACCAGTCTTTCTAATTGTATAAAATCTTTGTTAATCTACACGCGTCGATTTGATTTTTAAATTAGCACTTTTTAAAACTTAATTCAAGTTAAAATGTCTATAAG
>NW_019719379.1:743915-834521 GCF_002891405.2 Cryptotermes secundus
AATTAGAAAGACTGGTAATTTTAAATTTTAACAAGCAGTGTAACAGCTACGTGAGTGATACACACCTGATGATGGCCATTTAGGGCCGAAACATGTAGTGTGGAGGAGGAAAAGAAGTAAAAACTACAATAAAATTTGTTGCACTTAAGACGGTATTTATCCATATATATTCTGGAAAACAGTTTGAACGATTTGATTCAATTTCAATAACTCATGGAGACCATCTCCCTAAATAAAACTGCACAAATGATATCTTCAGGAAAACAATGTTTAACCACACCATGCAAGAACATCATCAATGTTGTTCATTTACACCATTAATTATAATTTTATACAAGTAAACGAACTGTATTACCACATAACAAAGGATGAGACATGATTGACCCCAGCACCAGCAGGCGCCAAAAACGACATCCGGTCTTTCTTAGAGAGGCAAGCTGCATGTAACTTGTAGACCCAGAACAGAACAGGAAGTGTCCCACTGCATTTCCTGGGAATTTCAATGCTGAACTTCGGCGGCACAAGTCTTTGAAAATTTGAGACTTGACAGATATGACTTGCAATAATTTCGGAGAGGCGTGCTGAACAATCGTTAGTGTACCTTCATTTATTTGAGAGCCATCAGAGGGACCGTCTAGTACTTAGGCCCAAATTTACTTTGATCTTGTTAGGGATTGGCAGAATGTAAATGAGACTAACATCCCAATTTTAGGTGCAGCCAATCGTAAAAATTCAGAGGAGAGGAAACCGGGTGTTCCTGGAACCGACAAGACTTCTGCCTCTCCAGAATGATCAGTCGCCTTAGAGAGTAACAGGAGTAGCATTGCGACATTCGGACCTCCCGGACATTAAATCGATGTTGCCCAATTCTGGTACACAAAATCAACAGTGCTACAGCCTTGTAATAGAACCATATAAATATAAAATATATGCTAGAAATAACTTTATCATACAAGTTTCAGAACATACTGTGCTACAGAATAGTGCTGATATGCTATATACATGCTTCAGATGCTCAAGTATCTTGAAGAAATAAGTTGAGTGCTTGTAAATCATACATGAGTACGTAATAGTGAAGGTTCAACCTACTGTGTTACCTACTGACTGGCAAATGCAAAACAAAAGTAAAGAAAGAGAATGAAAGACAGAAAAGGAGAAAAAGAAGATCTGAGAAATGAAACAATACATAACATATGCTAGCAAGAACTGCTTTCACACAAGTTTCAGAACACAGTGCTACAGGGTAGTTCTGATGTGCTATGAACATGCTTTCAAGTGCTTAAGTATCTTGAAGAAACAGGCTGGGTGCTTGTATATCATAAATATGTACTTACTAGTGAAGGTTTGGCCTATAGCACCACCAGAATTGAAAAAAAAAATTAACAATGAGTACAGAAAAGTAATGAAATAAACACTTACTACCTAACTGACAACAATAATTAAAACATAGCACATATAATAAGCATGGTAATGTATGGACATATCGGTGTCCTTAAACAAAACTGAAAATTTTAACAAAGGTTTTCCACTGAACTGAAATGATAAGTATTAATATCAAGAAGCTTATACATTCCATTATAAAGAAAATCACAGTTTACTGAATTAAAATGTCTGTACATGACCGATTCTGTGGTCTAGTTCCAGGCTACAGATTCGACTCCCAGCGCTACCAGATTTTTTCAGAGAAGTAGTGGATCTGGAACGGGGTACACTCAGCCTCGTGATGATAATTGAGAAGCTATTTCAAGGAAACAGCAGCTCCGGACTAGAAAACCGAAATTAATGGCCATGGGGATTTGTTGAACTGACCATGCGACAACCTCTATCCACAAAAACGGGCATTAAACTTCGCCGACAAGCGGCAGTTGCTCGGTCAGTATGGTTCACTTGTGGACTGAAATTGAGTTTTTTTTTGTACATGAGCTCATAATATTGAACACTATGCATGTAAGGAATATCACCAAAGATGATGATACCCACCTGAAATGCAGAGTATCGTCCTGCAGTACGCGGTCTGTTGTAAGAGGGCAAGTACCGACGTATAGGATCCAGCTCGTTGATATGTAACAACCCAGCTGTCAGCAGTTGGGAAATAACAAACATAGCCTGGTTCCATAGGAACATTCCCTTCACACCACTGCCTTCACCACTAGGTAACCGCATTTGGCTGCCATTCTCCTGTTTCTCAAATTCTATATTGTCTTCGTGTACAAAAAAGTACATTGGAATCACTGGGTCTGAAACACATCACAGATGCTGGTTTCATCCAAGAACCTATAGTAAGTCATAAGCACACAGGGAAATACATTACTAGCTCCACCATCAGTAGCTTCATAGAGCAAGAATGCTGACCTGATCTGGTCTTGGTGAATACTTCCAAAGTTTCAGTAACCTGAATGGTCTTTATCTGCATGGAAGGACATCAAAAATTGGTAACTGAGTTCACACCCAAAAAATCCAAAACCAAAATTGGGCAAGACAAAACAGTAACCATCAACTTTAAGAGCTATGCCAACCCAGCTATTTTAATATTTTTATTTTCTATTTTTTTTATTGCTAGTGGGGTGGGACTAAGTCCCTTGTACTGTGGCCACTTCTGGCCTATTGTACAAGCCCCAGATGATAGGTGAGCGTGATTGTGGAACAATTGGTGGAATAAAGATTGGCAGGAAAAACCAAAGTACTCAGAGAAAACCTGCCCCAGCGCCACTTTGTCCACCACAAATCCCACTTGACCAGACCCGGGATCACCCGGGCTGCCACGGTGGGAAGCCAGCGACTAACTGCTTGAGCTATGGTGCAGCCCAGCTATTTTAATAAGTGCTGTAAGTTTTCTTTGGCAAGAAAAACGTACCTGAAACTTCTTTATGAAGATGACTGCAGTTAGTATTTCATACTGATCAGTGCTTGACCCCATACCAGATGACATCTCTGTCCCATCTAACTATTTATGTATTATCCACTGAGCAGGTTATCTAGTAATTAGTGCACTAGCTTAACATTCAAAAGGTCCTAGGTTCAATACCATTATCAATAATTTTAAAATGAAATAATTCAATTCTAAGAAAGTGCTTACTCAACAATTCAAACGCCAAGGAATAGAATGAAACCCCCAAAACTTTTGTATATCAAATACACTTCACACAATGGAGAACATACAAAATAATATTAGTAACAATTAAGAGCTATTACAGTAATTACTTCTGGAATTCTTTCCTGATTAAATAAAATTGTAGCATAATTTCACAAAAATATAATTTTATGTTCTATTTCCCCCCCTTCACCAAGCTTCTTTTTTACTTTCTAAGTTACTGTTGTTTTATAAAAATATCATGCTCTCCAACATTATGCTCAATCTTTGAACTACACATAAGTAGCCTAGAACACAACAGCATTAGCTACTGATTAACCCGTTGCCGTGGTTCGTCGTGTATGTTTCGTCAGGGATTTAAATCGTCTGGGGGGGTTCGACGTGTATGTTTCGTCCAGCTGCACACGTATGTTATAACGCCCATAATAATTGATGGTTTTGCTGTAGATTGTTAGATTTTTCACTGGCCTGTTGTCAGGAGGACTGTATTTAATGACACACGCGTTTAAGAGCGCTAAGTCGTCGTTACATATGCCTGTCTTGCAGCAACGTTCCTGTGGCTATTGCGAGCTGTTTCTGTTATGAATGATGTGTTTTGTTTGCTCTGAAGCTATAAACACCAGAGACTGATATGTGNAATTTAAGAACAATGATGAATAAATAATTTTCAAGCAAAATTTAAATGGCCGGCTGAATATATTACCGCAGGAGCCGCGGCCGCGGAATTTAAATGACCACGTCAAAGGGTTAAGAGGTGATGATATAGTACTTGCCAAAGGAGAAAGTGATTAGTGCATTGGTTACTGTATGGGAAAGGTAAAACAACATATGAGCTTGTGTTAAAAGAGAGATACCGTATATTATTTCTGGATGCTGTAAAAAACGATATGAATAAGTGCTGATGGAATGCCAATCAAGAGGAAAGAATATATAACGAACAGCTGCCTGCTTCATGAAGATCTCCATTAACAACACACTGGCCAAGTGTTTGTAACATATTCACTTGATATTACATGTATTAAGGTAAAGAAAGATAACAGAAAATTAAAGAACAAAATTATCATTAATTTATAATTTTATCTTCATAAAATGCTGCATGTATGTTCAATCAGAAAAGTCAGCCTAAGAAGCATTTCATGTATCAGGGCCATAATGTGTAAAACAATCAGACTTACAATGTTCTTCGTGCAAATGAAACAGTCTTCCCACAACTTGAATAATTATCTACTGTACCTCCATTCATATCTCTCTTGATTTTAGACTTAAGAAGATTCTGGTACTCCTCAATCTGTTCTGGATGTGACTTAAATACACCATCTATTATCATGAATATATAAAATAATGGCCATTCACACTCAATGCCTTCAAATTCCTGAAAAGAGAATTTTTAATACAAATAAGAAACAAACTTTCAGTGTAAAACAATTAAACAGTAAAAAGGCCACTTGACAAAATTTATGGAAAATATGTTTTCCCCATTAAACACAGAAATCCTCTGGTCAGTTGGTTTGTCGACTGTTTACTAGAAAATGAGATGACTGGATGAAGAAGAGAGCAGCTGTAGCCTAGATTATACTCTCTTTTGTCTAGAAGAACTAACAAAACAATTAAAACATTCAATTGGGACATCCACTACTTGATCCTAGATCCAAACAAGTACCTCTTGAATATAAATCAGACACCTAAATTCTGTTTCAAGCCATTCAGTAGGGAATTATATGAAAGTATAATATGGCTTTTATAAATGGATTTGTCTTGCCAGAAACCACGATATTCTTTGTTAGATATATGTTTTATTACAAAAGAACTTTATACGTGAACCCTCGGAGATGTGTGTGTGTGTGTGTGTGTGCACAAGTGCATGTGTTCATTCTAGTTACCTTTGTTTCACCATTCCTATAGTATCTCTTCTTTGTGTCCTCCAGCATACATTTATAGCCATCACGACAGAAACGTTTGAAACCATACCGACCTTTCAGCCGACGAATAACATTTGCCTTTGTTTCAACACATAAGACATCCTCATGTGTCGCAAATGCAGGGAATGATATTGTTGGGATCAAAGAGGCATCCACACCCTGTATCCAAATAAAAGTTAATGAAATACCTAAAGAAATATTCAGTGAAGGTAATGGTGGAATAAAGGGTTATGAGAACACAACACAGACGAATACAGACAAAACCTGCTTCAATACAGTACTATATACCACATGAACAGAAAGCTACTTCAAGTAATGTTATCACCATATTAAAATCATATTGTCACATGTATCCTGGTAGTGTGAGAGTAAATAATGGGTTCCAGATTTGATTAACTTGATTTACTGGATAATTTCACATGTCATGACTAAAATTCATATTTACACTTTCAAGACTGCTGTATCTATGACACACAATCACTTATAACACTCTCAAGGTTAATAGAGCAACTACTACACTGCCTTCAGTGATGTCTTCCTGACGAATCCTCTTGAACTGTCTTAACAGCTTCCTACATAGGCTCGGCACAGACCACCCAGCAACAGATATCATGTATTGTTGTCAGGAATGTCCACCCATGTGTTGGCTAACAATGGATGCCCTATTGCTGTGCATTCGTTGCTGTGATATGTGTTTACTGGTCTACCACCTAGCAATGGACACCCTTCTATTATTTGATGCATACTGGTTGTAACATGTTTACCTAGCTGTTCCCTAGCAATGGACATACATGTTACAATACAAATGAGATGCAAACTTCTTTAGTAAACTCAGAACTAGCATGAAAACTTTTTTATAATTCCCACATGTAAAATTTAAAACTACCATTTTAAATCATATAGTGGAATATCACAAGACCTCAATCATTAAAAGAAAGCAGACAAATTATCATACTTATGACATAAGATTGTTACATACACATAAAGAAACACCACTGTACCTTTGAACTTGATTCCCTTGGTAACATGGTTTCAAAGATGCTTCGATTGCGGTTATGTGCATCAATGTCAACATAGATAACCGACCATGATGCTCCCTTCTCACCAAACAAATTACATCCATTTATTGCTTCCAGAGCACTTTTAGCCATACCGATGGAACTGCAACACAAGTACTAAACTTATACTTTTAGTGTTAGAATGCTGCAACAAATTTCAAGCACATGTCCAGGTTCATCAGCTTCCAGACTCACTTGAGCACCACTGGAGAGCCAGAAATCTCTTCAGCACTGTTTTGTGCTCTGCTTCTATTGTCTGTTTTCTTTCTTTCATCATTACATTTATTCCAATAGAAAACTATATAATCTTTGAAAAGGAGACATTACAAATCTATGAGACATATGTTTCTCTAGAAAGGCATCAGTACCCAGACGTGTCAAAAACAAACCAATTAACTAATTTGCAATGAGAAGCCTGTCTTTATTTCAATGTCTGTTATCCCAGTGGATAAATAGGAGAGACTTCTTTTTAGATGAGACTTTAGGGTTTTATACCAATAAAAATTATTATTATTACTTTTGTGTTTTATAGAAAATGAGTTACTGATATATCGATAGTTGCATACTGCCACAAAAGGAGAGCCCTAATTGGAACTAAACTAATTAAATGATAATTGATGAAAATATATTCAGTACAACCTAAACTTGCAACAACATTCATCAATCTAACTCACAGACACAAACACCTTCAATTCTAGGTCTCGCCTCATGTAAGCTGACCTTTCTATTCTATTATCCAATTTACCTTTTTATTTTTAAACTGTGGGGTTTTATCTTCCCATCTTACAAAATGAAATATACAAGTTAGGAGTGTTTACCAATATATCCTTACGAACATGCAAACACAAAGGCATGTAAGACAGTGTTCAATAATTCATACTCAAAGTGAATTCCTATTTGCAGAGGTGATAGCATTACTTTAAAAATGCAGCTTTGGATATCTGAAATTATAAAACATATATGTAGTTCCCAACTGCATCCAGTGAATACAAAAGTGAAGAAACTTAACCATATGCCAAGTACCACATCAAATATCAAATGCATTGAAGCAAGTATCACACATATCCTCTTCTTTTTTTTATTTTCTATAGCTAGTGGGGTGGGACTAAGTCCCCTTGTACTGCGGCCACTTCTGGCCTACTGTACCAGCCCCAGATGATAGGTGAGGGTGGTTGTGGAACAACTGGTGGAATGAAGATTGGCAGGGGAAACCGAAGTACTCGGAGAAAACCTGCCCCAGTGCCACTTTGTCCACCACAAATCCCACTTGACCAGACCCAGGCCGCTGCGGTGGGAAGCCAGCGACTAACCACTAGAGCTATGGCGCGGCCCTACATATCCTCTTAGTCTGTTCTTTAAAGCTTATCCATGTCATTTCCTACAACATGATACCATGCTACCATTATACAGAAACCAATGTCCATTCCTTTTACAATCCACATCAACAAATAACATTTCAACATGTTTTTTGCTTTTGGGTGTAAGCTTTTACAGAATGATTCAAAAACCTGCATCATAAAATATGTTTCAACAACTATTGCAAAATATTTTGATGTAAAACTATAATAAGAGTAAACTATCCTTTCTCGCTACACTTCTCTCCCTTTAAATGTGTTCTTTCTTTAATGCAAGTGAATAAATTACCCATGATGGTACAATACAGGTTTAAAGATTCATAACAGACCTAACCTAATTTGTAATATCAAACAAACATCTGCTACTGCTTCTTACTACAAGAGTGCTACTGATCCCATGAGCTTCTTTCTTCCTGTTCTATTCACTTTACATTACCAACATTTATCTTTACTAAGGAAGCTCTTGCCTTGCATGTATCTCAGGAGTTCCGTCATTGTATTTGCTTCCCCGCTCCCACATGCCATAGTCTGGTGTACGATATGCACGTTCCACATAGTACACCAAGTTCTGAACGAATGCTACTTCATCCTGTGTATAAACGATCTGCAGGCCTGAAGTGATCATCTGCACTAAGAAGATCAGGTACAAAGACACAACGTCTATCTGAAAGTTAATCAAATTTCAGTATTACACTCTCCTTATGTTTTTCTTTGTGGCAAACAGAATTCACACTGTCCATGGAATAGCCTTCCCTTAACTGTGAATACATTACAACCTTGCAACTTCGAATTCCCTTGTAAAGCTGAATCAGCTTACAAAGTTGCATGTTGGCATGAGATGTATTATACTTTTTTCAAGTGAGATATAGCAATCTATGCATGCAAGTGGCATGTCAGATATGACTCAACAACAAAATATGTTATAAAGCACTGATTCATTAATTATTAAATTACTCTCTTAATTAGATGCAACATACTTATTTAAATAGCACAGACAGGAAATTGCCAGTTCACTGTTAGTCTGCCCAGTACATCTGTCTATATTTACATGACACTCAGAATTTGGAAATAAAGTATTTCACCATTCACATAACAGATGCAGTATGTGATTTGAGAGTGTCAGGACATCAGCTCAAGTTAAAAAAAGGGTAAGAATTTCTTGCAGAAATGCTTCTCTAAGTAGATACCAAGTATGGAACAGCCATATGGATTTTGATTAAATGTGTTTACATAAAAGATTGACAACTGAATTTCATTTCATTCAATATTTGTTCACTATAATCTTCACTTTACATGAAACAACATTTTATAGTATACTTGTTAACAGATATGATTCATTGTGCTAAAATAAAACAAGAACTGTAGAGATTATAGAAGTAGACTTTCTTTATTATGCAATCCATATTTAATGCCATGGACACAAAAAGGCTTACAGATTTATGCTTGTGTTTCATTAAGCGTACACCTCTTGGAAAATACTTCAAATGAAAATTATAGGCCTCAATGAGTTTTATCTTTAAAGTCATGTGTCAATTTTTGGAATGATGAAATAAAAAAAATCAGGTATAGAAATATGTTTAGAACACAAGCAAACATCTTTTAAGGCCATTCTTTCAGAAAAAATAACCAAAACACGAAAACCATGCAAAATATTTTGTGTTAATGAACGACAGAAACATTTATTGTCTAATGCATTTTCTGTTCAGAATGGTCTGAAACAAAATGCTTCATTAATGTTATGAAAACAAAAAACACTGTCTACTGTGTTAGTAAAATCTGGTGGGTTTGTTATATACTCACTGTTTACAGGGGGCCTGTGAGTCATGCGAAATCCAAAGAAGGTGGTGCGTGCACATCAGCAAGCAGTGTGTCCTGTATTTCAATTCTGTATGCATGGTGTGCAAGCAAATGGCGTTTGCTGTGAACTATTTTAGCAGGTAGCTGTTTTCAGATGAGGCAACATTTCACACTGGTTGAAGAATGAACACCCACACAACCAAGAAAAGATTTCCACAACTTTCATGCAAGTTACACCTAAGATGCTTACTGGCGCAAAGGGTATTTAAATCCCACCCCTGTCCTGGCAGGCCCTTTAAGCCTTAAGTCGCTAAAATGCATGTGTTTATTTTTTTCTAAATAACTTCAACAAAAATTGGTTTTTAAAAACGAAATCTTCAGGAACTAATAAAAAGACAATATATTTTTCCATACCTTTTTAGTAGCTTTTCTTCGTGTGATAAACATTGAAACATGAAAGTTTGCAGAGAGCCACACCACAGCTTGCACACATGACACTTGTTTCTTTTCTAATCTTGTGCTTAGCACACATGCGACACTTTCTCATGGCACCATTCTTCTTATTGTTACTGGGAGGAACATGGACCATTTTGTGTAGACGATTTGCTGGGTCTTTCACTGGTGGTCTTTTCAAGGTCGCGGGCGAGGCATGACTGCACTCGAGTCTGAAGCAATAGATTCGTCATCCACTTCATTCCTTGACTCTTCTCCCTCTCCACACTGTTTGTTTGGTTCTGTCACTTTCTCTACACAGTCCACTATAAAATCTTTGGATTTGTAATTTCTCTTCCTGTATTTTTCGTTTGTTGTGTTCTTTTTGAATAGAATGAAACTATTCAACGCTGCCATTTGCAACAAGAAAAACACCAGTTTCTTTGTCCACTTTACAGTTTTGCGGGAACAAGAATAATAATGCAGCATTTGATCAGCCGTGTCAACGCCTCTCATATGTTTATTGTAGTCCCCAATTACCTTGGGTCTGCATATTTTTTTCTCCTTTGCAATTCGTTTTTGCAGATTCCATGAATTTTGCTGTGTGAAGAGTTGAGATAAGTTTGATGTCTCTTTTATCTCTCCACAGCTGTATGAGAACCTGCCCCTTCCTAGGAAACACAGATTACACTTTTTTCAAATTTTTTACATCATCCTTTAGTTCTTTAGGAGCTCCTCTGTCCATTCTGAAGGTTCCACTCACATAGGTATTTCTTTGTAATAACGTCTCACACAATTCTACACTATTGTAATAGTTATCCTGGTAGAGATGATACCCTTTATCTAGAAGCTGTGGCCCCAACAGATCGACAACTAATTCCTTTATAGGTCTTGATTTTCTGCAATAAATTTCAAAATTCCAAATATATCCACTTGTCGATTCACAAACAAGATAAGCCTTTATACCGTACTTATCAGGTTTATCAGGCATATATACTCGGAAGATAAGACATCCTTTCCAAGCGATCATTCCTTCATCTATTGCAATTTCCTTTTCAGGGATATATGTGTTTCCAAATTTCCCCACTAATGAGTCTATAATTGGCCTAACTTTATACAGGCGATCTTCACAGTCAGCTGGTGGTGCATCATTGTCAGCAAAATGAAGAAATTTTGAAATCTCTTGGAACCACTGCAAAGACATCTTTTGTCCATACCATGGAGTGTGAAATAGGGGCCTAGTGGACCAATATTCTTCAATTTCAGGGCGTTTGTCGATTCCTGTCATAAACACAATTCCTAAGTATGTCCAGATTTCATTTGGTGAGACATATTTGTAATTGTGTTCTCAAGAGTGAGGAGCTAACTCATATGTGTTGGAAGTGCTGGTGAGCATAGCGATTGGTTTCAGTTGTGATGTGATTTACTAAGTCGTCATCCAGAAAAATTTTAATCCATGAAAAGGGGTGAATTTTATGTTATATCAATTTTGATCCCGGAACTACTAGTAAATGGAACTATTGTTGGTACGATGTCTCCGTACGTCCATGAGATGGGCGTGTCAGGCACTGCACTCGTGGTAGGTAAATGTTCATGATTACTGTCTTGTGGATCATTGTCTGTCACTGTATTATTGTCACTATCAACTTCATCTAATTCAGGAATCATTATTTCATCACCACTATCATCATCAGCATAAATCTTGTTCACAACACTTTCCAGCTGGTCTGTAGGAACACTCCGACACTTGCTGCGAGAAGCCATGGTGAAACTGAATGAATGCGAAATATTTTCTGACCTTTTCCTTCTCGGAGGGTTCTGACAGTAATATAGACCCCCACAAAGTTAACAAGGGTCCTTTACAACCATGCACAAAACTATCATATATATGTCTTTGGTTGATGAGTGCAAAGAGAGCAAAGAAGGGAAGAGTTTATCAAAGCACTAAAACACGCCAACGCCAGGAACAGCTGGCATCATCCGGGCGTTAAAACGCGCCCACACCAGTCGAAGAGTTAATGACAAGGGGGATGGACTGGTCTGCTGTTGTGACCTCTGCTGTGCCCATGAGGGGGCTCACATTGAGGGATAAACCTCCCTTCTTTGAAGGCTATATGTGTCAAATATTAAGCAATGAAAGTTAACAGTTCATATTTCACAGTGTTTTACTTTTATCCACACCTAATGAATGACCCCATACTTTACCTGTAAGTGGTAGTATTCCTCATCATTATACACTTCAGCACCTGTTGTTAAGTGGAATTTGCAGTGCAAAGCATGTTTATTGCACTGATTTTTCTTGAACAATTCAATTCTTGGAGCTTGCTTTATCCAGCATTCAAGAATTCCTCTCATACACTTCACTGCAGATTGACCAAGTTCATATGACTTCCCCCGGTCATCATCTATTCGCCTAATGAAGCAAAGTTTCAAAAGGCTCCATCAACTTGTACATTTTTCTGTTGATCATACCTTTGTGGGTTATATTAAGGAATGTATTTTGTTACATCCCAATTTTATGTTTGAACTGAAGGTTACAGCATATACTGAAATTCCTCACTAACTGCAGTTTTGTCAAATGTGGTATTAGGCTCTATGCACTGCCAGTTTTTAATTTTTGTACATACGGAAAAAAATTAGCTTTCATACAAAGGGATCCACATTTGCTAGGGACAGGACTGTAATGGCATCCAAACCCAGCTTTCTAGCTCCAAGATTACTACTGTGGTGTATCTCTTAGTGGCACGAATGTTTTCATGTTATTATGTTCTGTTTAGTGAAAGAACAGGCAACCTGGTTATGTTCACCACACTGAGAGCTATCATACACAATTTAATGCATAAAGCAACCCATCAGATTTTAACCAGGCTGTACCATGGCAGTAAATAATAGAAAAGTGTGTGATGTCATATCCTTTCACTTTTATCACATAAATTTAATAAAAAAATGTAACATCAAAAGTGTCTATGAGCATAGGGGAGTGATGGTATGACTCAATCCATTAGCCTTGACATTACATGGATGTGGGTGGTCTGCTTTATTACTTGGTTGCTTCACTCCTTGCGAAAAAGTTCGAAGTACATACTATACAGGAGGCTGGGTGTGCCCCAAAGCTGGTGTGGATATTGTAAAGAGGAAAATTCCTTGTCCCTACTGGGAATCAAACCCTGATTCCTTCATTTTCCAGCCCAAAACCCAGTTGCTACATCAACTGAGCTCTGCTGACTCTGAACTTTGCAAGCGTGAACAATTCAATGTTTCTTGCATTGCACCTTCATGTATAAACTAAGAGGTTAAGTTCCCTATTATTCTTTACACTGCTTATGAAGTTAACATACAAATGATTAATTTAATATACACATGGTTACACGCTTGAGGTAAACATTATTTCAGAAGATATTAAAAAAACAGGTAGAGGAAGGGTACTTAACATGTGATATAAAAAATTAGCAACTCCATTGCTTTAGCAGTTAATTATTTTAAGGATAACCTAGAATAAGTACAGGTATGACTACATAATATTTGAGATTTTCATAGGAGTGAAGACTGATACTGTGGTCTTCTATGTTATAGCACTGTGTACTCTGATGACTAATGTTTCAGAGGAATAGCATGTCTCCATCTTCTACCCTAAAGATGAGGAAGTACAAGTACGTGCCTCTAAGATATTAGCACCCACCCAATAAATAATATAGTGCCATATCCCAGAAGACAAAAATATGAACACATAATACTGCTAGTCAATGATCTGGAAATACAATAAACTGTCATTACAAAAAACTTCAATGGATCTTAACACTTACTTGTAAAATATAAAATTTGTGAAAATGTTTATAAAAACAGTTGTACTTGGGCTATGGGCTATTATCATATAGCATGGAAGTGATGCATTCAACATCAATGTGTGAGTGCCCATTCACTTGGCTGTCTCCTTCTTGGCCTAATAATATTGTTCCTAACTGAATATAGAAGGGGCACGCGGTAGCATAGTTGGTTGAGGCACTATGCTACAAGCCGGAAGGTTGCGGGATTAAATCCTGATGAGGTTGATTTTTTTCAATTTACCTAATCCTTCCAGCTGCACCACAGCCCTGGGGTCGACTCAGCCTCTATCAGAAATGAGTACTAGGAATAATCTTCAGGGCAAAGGGTGGCCGGCATGTATTATTTTATTTTTATTGCCAGTGGGGTGGAACTAAGTCCCTTGTACAGCGGCCACTTCTGGCCTATTGTACAAGCCCCAGATGACAGGTGAGGGTGATTGTGGAGCAATTGGTCAAATGAAGATTGGCAGAGGAAACCGAAGTACTCAGAGAAAACCTGCCCCAGCGCCACTTTGTCCACCATAAATCCCACTTGACCAGACCTGGGATTGAAACCAGGCTGCTGCAGTGGGAAGCCAGCGACTAACCGCTTGAGCTATGGCGCGGCCCTGGCCGGCACATAAGGCTGACAACCTTACCACCATCTATGAGCTGATGGCATAGAAAATGTGGGCACCTCAACATCTCATAACCTTAAGGGCCTCAACGGCCTGTTACAGGGATACCTATACTTTACATTTTACTTACTGAAAAAATATGGACAACACCTTTATGTAAAAGTCTAACAGTTTTAAAACCACAGTTTGAAAAGTACTGACCATTCTAAAAGTCTGGATTACTGGGTTTCTGGACTTCGTTCATCGCCTGGTGTTCTAAAGAACACTGAACAATGCAACACTTTGAAAACCAGATCTGATTCCATGTTCAGGTGAGTGTGTGGGAGAAACCTACTCTGTTGATTCCATTACAAAGAGCTAATCTCAGTTACTGGACAACTTACATCAACTGGTCAGGTCAACTGCTGCTGGCCCTCACCAGTAGTCAATCTTGGTTTCAGATCCTATCAGGACCCATGGCCATATTTTTTTTCTTTCCAAGACTTTTTGAGTGTATTTAAAATGGACCTCTTCTTCGACGCGAGGAGAGGTCTGAATATTACTGGTCACTCCCCCTCTACTGGTGGGTGACTCGAGTGGGCACTCACTCACTTATATTTCCTTGACTTGGTTAAATGTGCCATTTGGGCTGATTTCTTGTATTTCCAATCCATTCACAACTTAAGGGCTTAGGGGGAAAGAAGCTCAGAAAGACCATGAGCACTAATTTTTAATCTGAATGAAGCCACATTGTACCTGTACGCCTGATGGAGGCTCCAGATAGCAGCTGCACAGTACACACTTTCCCGGACACTTGCCACTTCTCTGTCAGTTGACAACACAGGAAACATACCTGTGATAGGACTCTGGTGCCTCAGAAGTTGCCGCTTAACTAGGAATTAAACATAAAGTATTTATCAAAATAAACTCTGGATTATATGAACACCATAGAACAAACCCACAGAAATTAAAAGTAATTTTGTACTATGACGCTATTGCATTTCTTTTGCTTTTTATCAGACAAAATACAAATAAATCATACAGTATTCCACCCATAAAATGCTTTCTTTAAAAATATTTTAAATTCATAGGGGTGGGGTACTCTGGCCACTAGTGGGCCCATTGTTCCAGGCCCAGATAATAGGTGAGTATGGTGCATTTAAGAGAATGAGAATTGTCAGAGGAAAGTAAAGTACTCAGAGAAAATGTGCCCAATGCCACTTTCCCCACCACAAATCCTACATGGCCATACATGGGTTCAAACCCAGGCCACAACAATGGGAAACCAGCAATTAACTGTCTAAAGCAAAGTAACTGATACTAAGGAAGTAGTAGAAGTATTCAATAAATACTTTATAACTGTAGCTGAGAATCTGGAAATGAGAAGTGCCAATAAAAATTCTTAGACACTTTGAAATTTGATAAATTCCCTGAACTGAAGCTAATACCTACAACAGAGGTGGAAATAAAGAGCATACTTATGTTGCAAAAATCAAAAGATTCTACAGGATATGATGGCATTTCTAGTAAGATATTGAAATATTGTATAACTGAGATAAGTAAACCATTGTGTCACATATTTAATGCATCTTTTGAGCATGGAATATATCCTGATAGAATGAAATTTGCCTCATTAAGACCTATATACAAAACAGGTGAGAAGGCAATTACGGCAAACTATACTCTAATATCATTGCTAATAAGTTTTTCTAAGATTTTTGAAAGAGTGGTGTACAATAGGATAAAGTAACACATACATACAAACAATTTAATGTCATTTGTACAGTTTGGATTTAGAGAAAACAGTAACACAGAAATGGCAATATATACAGTAATTAATCATATTTTAGAAATGTTGGAAAGATGCAATCATTCATTAGGAATTTTTTGTGATTTGACAAAAGCATTTGACTGTGTGAGTCATGATATTATTTTGAGTAAATTAGCAACATATGGCATTGGTGGTAAAATTAAAATATGGCTTAAGTCCTATCTGGAAAATAGAAGACAAAGAGTTGAAGTCTATAATAATGAAAATGGAAAATGCTGTTCAGACCGGGGAACTGTCAGATATGGAGTGCCACAGGGCTCGATTTTGGGTCCTATGTTGTTCCTTTTATATATTAGTGACCTGCCATCAGCATTAAGTACTGATAACAAGTCACTGTTGTATGCTGATGATACAAGTATATTAGTGTCAGGTATTAATATCGATGAAATTCAAGAAAGGTCTAAACTTATGTTAAATTCCTTAAGTCAGTGGTTTAAATACAATGGCTTATCCCTAAACTTGAGGAAAGCTAAAGTGCTAAAATTTGAAACAATCAATCGTGACAATATGCCTGTACAGTTAATGTTTAACGATGAATTATTACAAGAGGAATCTCATATTACATTTTTGGGCATTGAAATTGATAAGTTCTTGAATTGGAAGACACAAGTTGAATCACTGTCACCCAGATTGGGAAGGGCATGTTATGCAATACGAATTACGAAAACATATAGTAATGTTACAACACTTAAAATGATATATCATGCATACTTTCATTCACTCATGAGATATGGAATAGTTTTTTGGGGTAATTCGTCAGAGGCCAAGAAGATCTTTCTTTTACAAAAGAAGATTATTAGAATAATAATGGGGATGAAACATAGAGATTCATGTAGGCCAGCATTTATAAAGTTAAATATACTCGTATTAACATTGGTCTCTCAATATATTTTATCTTTGATGACTTTTATGATAAATAATTTGGAATATTTTACTTTTAATTATTCAATTTATGAGACATGAAAGAAATCTCCATGTCCTACAATCACATCTCGCAATGAGGCAGAAAGGGGTTCATTGCATGGGTATAAAAATATTTAACAGTCTGCCTGATTATTTGACTAATTTAGTACATGATAAAAAAGTTTATAAAAGAAATAAGGGATGTCCTAATACATAATCCGTTATATACTGTTGATGAATTTTTGCTCCTCTGTCAGGATCAACAGCTAAGGAATAGAAGGGGCGTGCATGCTGATTGATGAATGTCCCACAGTAGGCATCAATATAGACATTAAGTGTAAGTGTAAGTTAAGGAAGAAGAATTATTATGTATTGCTAATTATCTTGTTGGTATAATTGTATGTGTAACATTGTATCTATTTATTTGAGGTATTCAGTTTAGATTTTAACTATGGTTGAATTGATGTCTCTGCGATTTTATCTGTGATTATCTTGTGACTGTTGTTTGACAAGTTTTATATTCAGTGCCAGTTGCACACTTATGAATACTCTGAAACGCTGATGTATGTATGTATGTATGTATGTATGTATGTACGTATGTATGTAAACTACAGAACAGCCCCCACCCCCTTAAATCATCTGACATTATAGAGCAATTAAAGCACACCTTCTCTTTTACCTGTATTTCAGAACTGCTGCATGTGTAACCATCCCTAATGGTAAGACTTATTCCTGATGGTCCATCATATGAGACCTTACAAATCAAAGGCTAATATTTATAACAAAATTACACCATGCAGCAATGACACTGTATTGATATTAGTAACTGCCAAATAACACAGCTTACCCAGTCCATAGTAAATGTCAAGTTGTCGGACAGTATCCTCATAATTTGATAGTTTCAAGCTCATGTCTATTTCAATCTGACACAAGCTGCCATGGCGCATTGTCCTGAAAATTAAGAAAGGAAACTGTATATCATTATGATTGCAACAGTTTTTAAGCTGTATAAAAAAATTAATTACATAAGGGTTCATACTAACTACATTACATTATCAGAACTGTAATATGACAAACTAAAATGGTACACCTAGATCTGAAGACTGGATCCAGAGGGTTTCAGTTCAGAACAACTGCAATAAAATGACATGTATATAGGTAACACACTTTTCTCTCTAGGATTTCTTCCTGGGTCTCAAGGTATACTCAAAGCTAACTATCCACTCCTGCAAAGGAACAGCACAGTTAATAACAGAATGCTGTGAATAACTATATTGTCATAATATTACGATTTAAAAAAAAAAAGTAACATAGTTCAGCAAGAACCTGTTTAATTCTGATATACATTCAGTAAAAACAAAATTACACCATATCATACTTTTCATTAATTATCAGATGAAATTAGAAAATGTACACAAAGAATAACATTTGATGAGTATAATTCTGTCTTTTGACTACTGAGTTATTTTCAATAGCTTCATTATTTTATCATGACCTATCTCAGATACTGTTAATATATTACACCATTTTAATTTCACATTAAAAGGAAACGCTACCTTGGAACAGCCATTTTTCCTTTGGATATAAATCAAATGGAATAAAGTAACACAACTTTAGGTGGTGGTGCAAGGCATTCATTGAGACCTGTTCTACTGGTAAAGCCAGGAAATCACTCCTCTTGGTAACAGTTAATTCCCCTCTAGAGACTGGCTTTGTTTCTAATGTTAAGGCAGGAATCTAAAAATAGAAACAGTAAACTCCGTTAAGGTCTGCATGCAATTCAAAAATAGGCAGGTAAGGCAGACTGAAAGTGAAGCAAGTATCATATACCAGAATGTCTGAACACAGAATTACTAGGTTTTCAGACTCTGTCCATCATCTGGTATTCTAAAAGTCTGAAAACCCCAGTAATTCTGAGCATTATACACCATCATCAGAAACCTCTATAATCTGCCAGAACACATGAACTCTGGTTAGTATAATTTACAAAAAGTACTGACAAATTAATTAACGCATACCCCAACTCAGTGGTGGCTCGTAGCTAAAATTAGTGTGGGTGCTGCTCCAGAAAATTTGTAGCCTTTGTTTTAAGATCAATAATAAAGATCAATAATTTTCTCCTTGATCTCTGAATGACAACTGAGGAAATTTTTCTCCATTGAAAGCACTGCAAGCGCATTTAGTCTTTCCGAATTCATAGTGCTTCTTAGAAAAGTTTTTATTCTTTTCAATGTTGAAAAGCAGCGCTCTGCCTCTGATGTAGTCATGGGAACTGTCAAGATGATTTTTATCAGTTTCCTAATTTCAGTAAAAACATCTACATTATTTTCCAAGATAAATTTCAGCAGCTCAATTAATGTGCAATATTCATGAATATCAGACCTACAATAGAATACTTTTAGTTCAGTTTCAAGCTTTTCCTTGTCAATCATGGGATATGCTTCAGTGGTCAGTACTATCTCTTCTGTGGGATATTCATTCTTAAAACTAGTGAAGCATTTCTTGTTAAACAATTTAGCAGCGACTAAGTGTTTAGTGGAAGAATATCTGTCCATTATATCAACACATATACAGTCACACACTTCCTTAGCCTCTGCCATGAGTGTCTTTGAAGGATTCTCACAGTACTTTGAGTTTCTCAATTCTAAAATAGCAGTTTTGAAATTTGTTATATATTCATTAACTTTAAACACACTAATTTCTTAAGATTGCATTTGGTTGTAAATTATTTCAACATGAGGCATAATCTGATGAAAAAGCTCTAACCAAAACTTGAAATTATCATCATTCAGGTATTTTAAAATTCCTGTTGCTTCTGCAATGGTTTGATCTGCATTTGATGTTGACTGAATTTCAGTAAGGCAGTTTATTAAAGGTTGCAAATTTTCATGAACTCTGTTTATGGTCCGTATGTTGAAGTTCCACCTTGTAGAAGATGGACGTGGAATGCTGACTGCCATATGCTTCTTGAGAATGGACACACGTTGCGGTGATCTTGAGAAGAATGCTGGAATAGCCAGAATGTTAGAGAAAAATATTCTTGTGTTTCGTGTAATACTTGCTGCATTTCTCATTATTAAATTAAGTTGATGTGCATAACAGTGAATGAAATGTGCATTACTATAAACTGCTTTTATTTTTGCTTGAACTCCTGCTTTTTTGCCTTTCATGACATTTGCACCATCAAATGTCTGAGCTATCAGTTTTTGTCCATTTCCTTGAAGGATTATGTCCAATTGTTCTAAAATACGTTTTGATATGCCATCTGCAGTTTGATTTTCTGGAATAAAGAATCCCCCAAAACGCTCAAATATTTCTCCATTCAATATGTACCGTAGAACAAGGACCATCTGAGTGTGTTCCGAAACATCTGTTGTGTCATCAGCCATGACAGCTACAAAGGTAGCCTTCCTAATTTCTGTCCTTATCTCCTCATGGTATGTTTGTAGCAGGCAGTCAAGTATCTCATTCTGAATGGTCTTAGAAACACCTTTGAAGACTGCACTGGTTTCTAAGTGATGCTTCAAATCTGAATCTAATTTAGATGCAAAATTTACTAATCCTCTAAATACCCCTGGATTTATTGAATCGTCTTTTTCATCATGTCCACGTAAGGGAGTTTCAAAGTTTCCACAAAAGAAAATGCAGTCTATTATTTTGGACAAAATTTCACAGTTCCTTTTAACCTTTATATTATACTCATTGACTGAAAGTCTGTATGCCTCACTAAGTTTCTCCTTAATACTTACGGCTCCTAAAAGTGACAGTGAAACTACATTATCAATGTGCTTCTTTGACTTGTCATGCTTTTCAGTTTTTTCTTTCATTTTGTTTATATTTCTAAAACCATCTTTTGTCCATGTTACATCACCCCCAAACAGCAAACACGGGAAGCAAAACAGTGCATTTTTTACTTCACAGCCGCAAAGCCAACTTTTCTGTTTGTACCATTCAGAATTAAAGCTACGAATATATTTCTTGTTCTTGCTTATGCCTGGCTGAGATATTAGAATATCAGGTGTTAAACGACCTCTTTTCTTAACTGCAACTTTCTCATGGAGAGACAGTTGTGAAAACTTAATTTGTTGAAGTTCACTTACAGTCACAGAACTTATTTCTCAGGGATGCAAGGCCATGGTTAACGTTTTCTGTTAAATAAAAGAACTGAAAAAAATGAATCAAATAGAATAGCTGGAAGCAGGATAATAATCTAATTCTACAATTAACTCACATTCAAGAATATGGTACACGGTTTTTAAGCACAACACACGTGGAGTAAAAAACTACCTTCCACCAGCACGCCAGGGTTGGCACTGCGGGAACAACAGTGCTCTCTCGCCCCTTGCAGCCTCGTGTGCAGCTTCCTATGTGCACATGCGCACAACAGACAACAGTCAACAAACACCTCGCCGCTGGAACTGTGAAGCGCACAGTTCCATACAAAGATTTGGCTACTGACATTAAGCTTAAGGATTATATATTGTATTGTACAAGTATAAAGAAAGAATTAAAGAAAAAAGACTCATTATATAAATGTTATCGATAATATCAAGTGGAAATTGGGGGTGCTGCAGTTCCACAGTGCCTATACACGGGCTGCCCCTGCCCCAACTACTATAAAATAAACTAAAATTATGCATATTTAACTTGGTGGGAAAGCCAGAAGGAAAGAGACAACTGGGAACACCAGGGCGTAGGTGGGTGGACAGTATTAAAATGGATCTTGATGGGCTGGTATGGATTGATATGGCTCAGGATAGGGGCCAGTGGAGGGCTCTTGTGAACATGGTAATGAACCTTCAGGTTCCATAAAATGCTGGGAAATTCTTGAGTAACTGCAGATTTGGCTTCTCCTCAAGAAGGGCTCAGCTCCATAAGTAAGTAAGTATGTATATTTAACTATGAAGTTGAAGTTAAAATTAGTAACAACTCCATTTCCTTAATACACGTCCATGGCACCACAATCGAAATACAGAAGTATGTGAATGCAAGTCAGATGTATTATAAGCGTTCATAGTCAGGAGAGAATAACTGGAGCTACTTGGAGAAGAATGACAAATATAAATATCAGTCTTGAGCAACGAAGTAATTGATTTTATTAATTTATTTCACATGTTGAATGCTGTGTTTAAATAAACAGTACTTCTGCACAGACTGGGTTGAGTTGGTAGTTCCATTGTCATAGTGCATATGCCACTCACAAGATTCTCATTCACGGCATAGTGCAACATGGAGAGATTTCATCACTTGTAAAGAGAAGCAATAACAGTCCAATCTTGCAGAACATAATTCATGGTGTACAACACCCTCATCATCATAGAATACAACTTTAATCACTTCGGTTTCGCCATGTAACTGGTTAACTTCTTTCAGTTGGTGTAAAAAGGGGAATTACTAATTAATTTCGGGGTCATAACCATTAATTTCACTACGTGTTAAGCTTTTTATAAATCTTCACTGGTTTCTGCATATTTTAACAAACCATAACCCACACAGATAAACAATTTTCTTTTTGCTCCTTAACTAGTCTCGTTCCTCTTGCAGATGGCCCTAGTATCAGTCCCTTTGCCTGCTTCAGTCCAGTTATGGATTCCCAATGTTTTGTGACTTCTGTTGGTCCAGTCCGATTGATTTCTTGGCAACTCCAACCGAGATGCTGCAAGCTAGTTTGGGTCTTATGTGAACAGATTTTCAGATCCTGTTCCTGTCAGGTGATCTGCTGTTTCATTACCAACAATACCCTCATGATCTGGCACCAATATCTGTTATGTTTGATCTGAGTTATAAGAGATTGATGGCAGTTGCAGACCAGTGATCTGGAATCTGCCAAGTGCTTTAACTGCAGCTTCACTTTCTGACAGAATACAGATGTTTCTATTTTTATAGCTCCTATCTTGATTCTCAACCTCGCATGCCTTGATGGCATACACTTCTGCCCAGAATACTACTGTTTACTGCCCAAGATTAAAACTAAGTTTTCGCCTTGATGCACTTGAGACACTGATTAATCATTTCCACCAACTGAAGGGAGTCAACATCTTCATAACTTTAACAGATATTTTTTAAAACAATGGGACCACCCTAAATCTAATTCTCAGCTCATTACTGCACTTCCAAACACCATATGCAAATATTGGTATGCTTTGACCAGTAGCTGTCCAATCTCCCATAAAAATTAATGCACATACATGTACTTTTGGACATCACACTTTCACTCTTAACACTGACTATGAATGACAAGAACAGTATTATGGGCTGTAAACAGGCCTGAACATGTGATACCAAACATGGAAATTTTCATCACAGATGATTCCCTGTGCAGCACAATTTATCTGAAATATGAATCCACTCATTGTAATTTTCAATAAGACCTCATTCAGTGGTATATAAATCTTGCAACAGATGTAAGAACATTAAATAGTCCATAGTATAATACAAGATAAGGAGTAATTCAAAGGTCTATAGGGCTTTCAAAATCCCAGGCGGACTACTTGATTCAGACTTGTAAGACCAAATTCCTATGATTTAGTTAGGAGGGAAGTACTGTACAACATTCTCATAGAGTTTGGGGTACCCACGAAACTAGTTTAAAAGAAACATAAAGTTCATATGGGTAAACATTTATCTGATAATTTTCTTATCCAGAATGGTCTAAAACAAGGAGATGCTTTATCAACACTGCTTTTCAACTTTGCTTTAGAGTATGCCATAAGGAAGGTCCAGGAAAAACAAGTGGGACTGAAATTAAATGGGACACATCAGCTGCTGATCTATGCTGATGTGAATCTACTGGGTGATAACATAGATATCATAAAGAAAAACTTTAACTGGTGCTAGTAGGGAGGTTGGTTTAGAAGTAAATGCAGAGAAACTAAGTCGTCTCATCACCAGAATACAGAGGAAAACCATTACACAAAGATTGCTAACAGATGATTTCAAATGTGGCACAGTTATAAAATTTTGGAAAAAACAGTGATAAAACGAAATTTGATTCAGGAAGAAATTAAGAAGAGACTGCATTTGATTAATGCTTGCCACCATTCAGTCCAGAACCTTTTGTCTTCTAGCATGCTGTCCAAAAGCATAAAAATTAGAATATACAAAACTATAATTTTGTCTGTGGTTCTTTATGGGTGAAAAACACGGTCTCTTGACATTAATGGAGGAACATTGACTGGAGGTGACTGAGAACAGGGTGCTGAGAATATATGGACTGAAGAGAGATGAAGTGACAGGATGTTGGAGAAAACTGCATACTGAGGAGCTTCATAACTTTTACTCTTTGCCAAGTATAATTAGAATTATCAAGTCAAGGATGAGATGGGCAGGGCATGCAGCTCAAAAAACTGTTACCAATGGTAAGATCACCACTAAATAGTACAGCTTCATTAAATACATATAAATAATTCAAAAATACTTCAAGAGAATCACATCACAGTGCAGTTTATTGTTGAAAATGAGCTTCGTTAACTTGTACTCCTTGACAGATATTTTCGATTTATCAAATCAAGAGGAATGAGATAAGAGACGTCAGACAGCATACGGTTATGAGACCCGTGGGACAACGAACCAAGAATCACTGTGCTGGCGGGAGCCGGTAGCAATTTAACAGCGGGCCTGTAAATAGTAATTATGTAACACATACCATAATGCAACATCCCCATGACGTACAAATACGAAAATATTTACCTGTAATTACAGGTAGTCAAGGCGTATTGCAAGCTTTGAAACTAGTCAGCCTTTTCTCGAACTGTTATTTGACCTTTGCCTACTAACCATTTACTAACCGCTGCGTACCTGCAACGCCTACGACGCCAACACGCTTAGTCCGCCATGGACGCCATTGATATGATTGATACGTACATCGCATCAGCTGTTTCGCTAGCAATGTTTCCAATAGCACTGCACTAAATTCCCTCACGATCTGCAAGGCACATGTACTGGATTTAGTTCTGACTGACTGGCAACAGGTGCATACAGGAAGAATGTGAACACAAGAGCGTAGAATTACATGGATATCTGTATCATTGTTATATAATTATCGCAAAACACATGTATGTATGTATGATAGGGTTGCCAGATTTTGTAAAATAAAAAAAGGAGTGGTCTCGTTGCTTGTTTATAACGACATTTTTCACAACTAATAGATTATAAAATAACCATACTACATAACTTACAAAATGCTACTACACATCTGTATTACAGAGAAGCCACTCGTCACGTATGTCACGTCACTCGCGAGATAACGGAGTTCAGGGGACCCCCAGCCCACTTCCACTGGGAGTATCTCCATCGTTAAAATCCATTACCAGTATTAATTTGCATACCAACCAATCGCAAGAGAAGCCTGTGACTACGAAATAACGTGAAGGAACTACGAAAATGTCTGTAATCATACGTCTTTCTGGTTCGGATATGGAGCGTGGGGCGGAGAGCATTCATGCTTGTTTTCCAGCCGAAGCGGAAGTTTACAGCGGCTGTCTTCGTGACGAACTACTAGAGAGCACAAAACTGTCCCGAGACTCGACAAGTAGCGGCTGGTTTGGTTGGGTCCGAACATGCCTGTGCGTCAAAAACGATTTGGACGTCGACGATGACTTTTATGACAAGAGTTTCCCAGAATACACGGGAGACGGAACGAAACACAACTGAGACTGGTCCACCGACGGCTGGTTCGAGTGGATCAGATGGGTACGTGAGAAGATCACAGCAAGTGGTGACGGCCATAGCACACCCAACGTCGAGGGTGATAGCTCAGCAAACGACGATCTCAATAGCCCAGTGATGAGCGATGGCGAGAGCACAGCCAGCGGCGAGGGCGACATCACACACAACGACAATGTCGAGAGCATATCCAACGGCGAGAGCACTGCCAAGGGCGAGGGTGACCGCCCAGCTAAAGACGACAGCGAAAGCCCAGTCACCAGCGATCGCGAGGGCGACATCACACACGACGACGCCGGCGAAAGCACAGAACGGCCAGGACGACAGCCCAACGACGGGCTACAGCGAGATCACAGAGTTCACGCGACCCCTACCTTCCACTGGGAGTACCTCCATCGTTAAAATCCATTTCCAGCATTAATTTGCATTTCAACCAATCGCAAGAGAAGACTGTGACTACGAAATAACGTGAAGGAACTATGAAAATATCTGTAAACATACGTCTTTCTGGTTCGGATATGGAGCGTGGGGCGGAGAGCATTCATGCTAGTTTTCCAGCCGAAGCGGAAGTTTACAGCGGCTCTCTTCGTGACGAACTACTAGAGAGCACAAAACTGTCCCGAGACTCGACAAGCAGCGGCTGGTTTGGTTGGGTCCGAACATGCCTGTGCGTCAAAAACGATTTGGACGTCGACGATGACTTTTATGACAAGAGTTTCCCAGAATACACGGGAGACGGCACGAAACACTACTGAGACTGGTCCACCGACGGCTGCTTCGAGTGGATCAGAAGATGGGTACGTGAGAAGATCACAGCAAGTGGTGACGGCCATAGCACACCCAACGTCGAGGGTGATAGCTCAGCAAACGACGATCTCAATAGCCCGGTGATGAGCGATGGCGAGAGCACAGCCAGCGGCGAGGGCGACATCACACACAACGACAATGTCGAGAGCATATCCAACGGCGAGAGCACTGCCAAGGGTGAGGGTGACCGCCCAGCTAAAGCCCAGTCACCAGCGATCGCGAGGGCGACATCACACACAACGACGGCGGCGAAAGCACAGACAACGGCCAGGGCGACGGCCCAACGACGGGCTACAGCGAGATCACAGAGTTCACGCGACCCCTACCTTCCACTGGGAGTACCTCTATCGTTAAAATCCATTTCCAGCATTAATTTGCATTTCAACCAATCGCAAGAGAAGACTGTGACTACGAAATAACATGAAGGAACTATGAAAATATCTGTAAACATACGTCTTTCTGGTTCGGATATGGAGCGTGGGGCGGAGAGCATTCATGCTAGTTTTCCAGCCGAAGCGGAAGTTTACAGCGGCTCTCTTCGTGACGAACTACTAGAGAGCACAAAACTGTCCCGAGACTCGACAAGCAGCGGCTGGTTTGGTTGGGTCCGAACATGCCTGTGCGTCAAAAACGATTTGGACGTCGACGATGACTTTTATGACAAGAGTTTCCCAGAATACACGGGAGACGGCACGAAACACTACTGAGACTGGTCCACCGACGGCTGCTTCGAGTGGATCAGAAGATGGGTACGTGAGAAGATCACAGCAAGTGGTGACGGCCATAGCACACCCAACGTCGAGGGTGATAGCTCAGCAAACGACGATCTCAATAGCCCAGTGATGAGCGATGGCGAGAGCACAGCCAGCGGCGAGGGCGACATCACACACAACGACAATGTCGAGAGCATATCCAACGGCGAGAGCACTGCCAAGGGCGAGGGTGACCGCCCAGCTAAAGACGACAGCGAAAGCCCAGTCACCAGCGATCGCGAGGGCGACATCACACACGACGACGCCGGCGAAAGCACAGAACGGCCAGGACGACAGCCCAACGACGGGCTACAGCGAGATCACAGAGTTCACGCGACCCCTACCTTCCACTGGGAGTACCTCCATCGTTAAAATCCATTTCCAGCATTAATTTGCATTTCAACCAATCGCAAGAGAAGACTGTGACTACGAAATAACGTGAAGGAACTATGAAAATATCTGTAAACATACGTCTTTCTGGTTCGGATATGGAGCGTGGGGCGGAGAGCATTCATGCTAGTTTTCCAGCCGAAGCGGAAGTTTACACCGGCTCTCTTCGTGACGAACTACTAGAGAGCATAAAACTGTCCCGAGACTCGACAAGCAGCGGCTGGTTTGGTTGGGTCCGAACATGCCTGTGCGTCAAAACCGATTTGGACGTCGACGATGACTTTTATGACAAGAGTTTCCCAGAATACGCGGGAGAGAGAACGAAACACTACTGAGACTGGTCCACCGACGGCTGCTTCGAGTGGATCAGAAGATGGGTACGTGAGAAGATCACAGCAAATGGCGACGGCCACAGCACACCCAACGTCGAGGGCGATACCTCAGCAAACGACGATCTCAACAGCCCAGTGACCAGCGATGACGAGAGCAAAGCCAGCGGCGAGGGCGACATAACACACAACGACGATGGAGAGAGCACATCCAACGGCGAGGGTGGCCGCCCAGCGAAAGACAGCGAAAGCCCAGTGACCAGCGATCGCGAGGGCGACATCACACACGACGACGACGACGAAAGCACAGCCAAAGGCGAGGGCGACAGCCCAGCGAGCTCACGGTGTTCACGCGACCCCTACCTTCCACTGGGAGTACCTCTATCGTTAAAATCCATTGCCAGCATTAATTTGCATTTCAACCAATCGCAAGAGAAGACTGACTACGAAATAACGTGAAGGAACTACGAAAATGTCTGTAATCATACATCTTTCTGATTTGGATATGGAGCGTGGGGCGGAGAGCATTCATGCTTGTTCTCCCGCCGAAACGGTAGTTTACAGCGGCGCTCTTCATGACCAACTATGAGAGAGCACAAAACTGTCCCGAGACTCGACAAGCAGCGGCTGCTTTGGTTGGGTCCGAACATGCTTGTGCGTCAAAAACGATTTGGACGTCGACGATGACTTTTATGACAAGAGTTACCCAGAATACACGGGAGACGGCACGAAACACTCCAGAGACTGGTCCACCGACGGCTTCTTCCAGTGGGGAAGAAGATGGGTACGTGAGAAGAACACAGCAAATGGCGACGGCCACAGCACACCCAACGTCGAGGGTGATAGCTCAGCAAACGACGATCTCAACAGCCCTGTTACCAGCGATTTGGAGAGCACAGCCAGCGGCGAGAGCGACATCACACACAACGACGATGGCGAGAGCACATCCAACGGCGAGGGTGACCGCCCAGCAAAAGCCCAGTGACCAGCGATCGCGAGGGCGACATCACACATGACGACGACGGCGAAAGCACTGCCAACGGCGAGGGCAATAGCCCAGCGAGATCACAGAGTTCACGGGACCCCCACCTTCCACTGGGAGTACCTCCATCATTAAAATCCATTGCCAGCAAAAATTTGCATTTCAACCAATTGCAACGAAACACTCCCGAGACTGGTCCACTGACGGCTGCTTCGAGTGGATCAGAAGATGGGTACGTGAGAAGATCGCAGCAAATGGCTATGGCCACAGCACACCTAACGTCGGGGGTGATATAGCTCAGCAAACGACGATCTCAACAGCCCAGTGACCAGCGTTGGCAAGAGTGACATTACACACGATGATGGCGAGAGCACATCCAACGGCGAGGGTGACCGCCCAGCGAAAGCCCAGTGACCAGCTATCGCAAGGGCGACATCACACAAAACGATGACGGCAAAAGCACAGCCAACTGCGAAGGCGATGGGCCACAGCAAGATCACAGAGTTCAGGCGACCCCCACCTCCCACTACACCTTCCACGTCACAATATTTATAGAATGTACAAAATATTACCTAGCACACATTTGTAGAACACACAAATATTAAATACATATTTATAACTTTCAAGGGCTGGCTGATCAGACTCTCTTAATTGTATTTCACTGAACTCTTAGCACTTTTTAATAATTGAACATCACCCTTTGAAAATATATTAAATTCTTAACAGGACCTGCTTTCATAGTTCACTGTCACCTGGAGTTCTGCCTTGATTAAATCTGTTGAGCATCTCTTTCTTGTGTCACTCCACTTACTTTTGATGAATGAAAAGATTCGCTCCACAAACGCATTTTAGCCAGGGATGCTAAACAAAAATCCTACCACTTTGGAAATATTGGTACATCATGCTCAGGTACTGAAGAAAAAATGTAAGCCAGTTTGCTATATAATCACCATATCTGTTCACTCAGTCACTGTCAATATTAACAGATTATTTGGGAGAAGGATCAGCTCTTGAACTTAATATAAAAATATAAAATTATGTTATCCTTTCCAGCTGATATTAATAATGAAACCTGCATTACATTACATTGCATTCCATGGATCCAGAGTTAGTCAAAATGACTGTAGGATGTGGAATATGTCATATAAATACAAAACATATGTACAGACCCAATGGAGTTCTCACACAAAAGAAACCAAGAATACACAGTGACTACACACAAGGATATTTAAAGATACATAAGTTATTTTCTAGACAACAGGTATTCATCAACAGAGTAGAGTGAATGTGTATTTAAGTATAGTTTCAGTGCTATTTTAAATCGTGCCTTTTCATTCATAAGACCTTTGAAATCAGATGGCAGGTTATTAAAAATGTTGATCCCAGCATAATGTGCACTTTTCTGAAAGCATGAGAGGTTAGCAATTGGTTTATGAAGACAGGGTTTGTGTCTTGTGTTAACACTTTGTACATCCGCATTTGTCTGAAAATGTTCTTCGTTATTTGTAATGAAGTTTATTAATGAATATATATATATTCACAAGGCAAAGTTAAGATCTGTAGTCTCTCAAATAGATCTCTACATGAATTATGGGATTTGACACCCATCATAATTCTAACAATTTTCTTTTGCAATGTAAATATATTTTTACTGTCAGATGAATTACCCCAGAAAATTATTCCATACTTCATTAAAGAGTGAAAATATGAAAAATAGACTGATTTGAGTGTGTCAATGTAACTAATATGTAACATGAATCTAACTGCATAACATGCTCTACTTAACTTTGGAATCAACTGATCAATATGGTTTTGTGTTTACTCCCTCTTCTATATATTTATCATTATATCCTATGTTTAATGGATATTGTGAGTTTTTTGTAATAAATTTTATTAATTTGTTTTTTCTAGGTTCAGGGACAGCTTGTTTGCAGAAAACCATTTACTCATTTGCAAAAGAACCTTGCTTGATAACATGCAGATATCATCTAAATTTTTACCAGAAATTATAAACTAGTGTCATCTGCAGATATTATAGGTATTGATGAAGTCCTTAATGTAGGGGGGAGGTCGTTTATATAAATTATGAAAAGCAAAGGCCCCAAAGTTGACCCCTGTGGAACTTCATGTTTTACTATTCCCCAGTTTGAGTAGGTACTTCGGATTGAATTTTATGATTTTATTTCGATCTTTTGTTTTCTATCTGCTAGGTAGGATCTGAACCAACTTAACATTGTTCCTTGAATGCCAAAAGAATGTAATTTAGTTAATAAAATTTCATGATTTACACAGTCAAAAGCCTTTGCCAAGTCACAGAATATTCCACCAACATGCATGTTTTTATTAATACATTTTAAACACAAAGTCTGTTAACTTAGAGGCTTCATTCTCAATGGAACTTCCTTTCCTAAAGCCATACTATTCTGGGACTAGTATATTGTTACTCTAAAACTAATGGCTTCACCTACTGTACATAACTTTTCAAGTACTTCAGAGAAAGTAGTTAGCAGTGAAATTGGCCCTTTTTTATAGTGGTCTTACTACTGAAATCTTAAGATGATCAGGAAAGATTCCTGTGGATAGTGAGTGATTACAGATGCGAGTTAATGGGCTACTGATTAGAGCTGCACAAACTTCGAAAATTTTACTTGTTATTCCATCATTACCTGAAGAGTTTTTTCTTACTTTTTATTTCAGTTTCAGTGGTTGGAATGGTTTTAATACCAGGGAATTTTCTAGGAAATGCCTCTCTTAAAAATGAAATGACATTATCTCCCACTTCCTGATGCAAGTTTAGATTTTCTGTAATTGTTAGAAAAAAGTATTGAAGGCATCTGCAATTTCTCCTGGGTCCTCGATTTTTTCATAATTTATAAGGAGAGATGGTATCTGTTCAGTCAGATGTGATTTTCCTGTTTCATGTTTTATTATATTCCAGGTTGCTTTTATCTGATTATTCAATGTTGCCATAAGCCTACAATAATGCTGCCTTTTAGCCTCTTTTATAACTCTACTCAGGATTCTGCAATACCTCATGTAGGGATTATTACTACTCCTGCTGTCTACATACAGACATTACAGAAGATATACAAAAATCACTACATCTACAGAGAAAATAAACCTGATCATGAACCTGGAGTATGTTTCCACAAGCATGGGCCACAATGCATGAAGTACTCCATCTTAGAATTACAGATAGGACAGTTTTCTCATACTGTTTCATGTTCAATAAACATAACTTGTGCAAAGAATTTTATTCTAAATAATATGGCATGTAAGACTGCAGGGATTCCTACCCATATTTAAGGAGTGGGTTGAAGAAAACTTTCTTTTCCAAAGGGAACTTATATGCTAACATGAAGCTAACACTTCTTCCTGGGCATTTTCATTCTGATTCAACATATTAACGTAACAATCTACTGTCACAAGAAGGAGTGGCTATCGAAAGGGTTTGAATTGGACTTATTGACCACTTTAATACATGACTCATGACTGCACTTAATTATAGCCCCATCAGTAATCTCTATGCTTTACAAATCACTACAGCACACACTAGACCTTTTCAGTTTGCTGTGCCTTCACAAGCTGTTCCCTAATGACAGCTTGTAACAATGGAGATTCTTCAGCTTCCATGCTTACTTCATTGCCTGCTGGCTCTCAACTATGCCGATTAAGTCTTCTCTTCTTAGACTCCCCTACAACTGACTAAACTCTAAACTCTTACCACTGATAAACCCTCAGCACAGACCACGTAGAAAACACCACTTTTAATAGTTCCTCTATTGTTGCACTGGACTCCTTGCAATGAGAACCTGTCTGTTTGCAAAGGCATTACTCAGTAAGGGCTGCATATACTTGCTTATTAAGAATCTGTTGCCTAGCAGTGAATATTGTTCCACGGTCACTACCTAGTGATGAGTCTACACGCTACACTATACAATTAGATACTGAAAATTCAGAAGCTTACAAAATTGTTAATCAAAACCAGATGCATAACACACTATGTGTGTGTGTATAAAGTATGAATAAATTAGCTTTACAAGTTTAAACAGTCTGTAAATTTTTTATACTTTTATGAAAATATATTGAGGAGTTACATATGTTAAGATTGTACTCTCATGATGTTACTTGTACCTCTGCAGTAGTGCAACAAAAGATAACATTTACTGGTACTGAGTAAGTCCAACATGTCTTCTAATTCAAGGAAACCAAGCCCACAGAAAGAGTTCATACACATTACACTAAAAAACTCTGTAGCACACCATTAATCAGTTAATGGTAAAAGACTTCATCCTCGCTGAAAATTCAGGCCCCTAGAAAACAACAAAATAAATCACAACATTAATCCTTACAACTACAAACTTACAAAACACAAAACGCCTACAGAAGTATTATGATTGATGAGAAAAAGGACAGGTGTACAAAACAAAGATCTGGCTAAAATAAGCATCAATCATATAATGTTAAATTAAAACAAGTGATAAAACTAAACTGGACTATGGCCAAAAAAATGTAAAATAGCAAAACAATAATGCCACTAAATTAACTTTTATTATCTGGTATATAATGCCATGTAGTCCGGTGAAAGTGAACCAATGTTTCAGAGGAATAAGTCAAGCAAGAAACCAACATGAAGCAGGCAGCATATAGAGCATGTGGTTTGCAGAAATGTTGGATTATATGGAAATAGAAGGGAAGTAGTCAGCCAACTGTCAGCTCCCACTGGCTCTCTCATAGAACCAAGCTGAATAACTAGCAGACAAGAGAAGAGTGAACAGGTTTTGTCCCAGAAAAGGGCCAGTTGTGCAGATATGTGGACTTGGGGGAGAGGGAAGTGTGTGTTGTTGGGCAGAGAACTGAAGAGGGTGCGCAAAATGTCGTGTGTGCACTGTAGGCACACGTTTAGGGATAAAAATAGCAATAACAACAGAGGGAGGTGAGGGGAGAAAAGAGGCAAGGAGAGGCTTGGGGTTAATGGGTGCATGGAGAGGGCAGGGTTGGTGCCTGCCCTGATAAGAGCAATGAGCATGGATCTATGTGGCCCAGTACAGAACCCTATATTTTAGAGTACAGAAATTCCTCAGGCAGGTAGATAACACAAAACCATGCCAGCGATTCGAAAAACCAGCAATAAGAACACTGCACAGATGCTTCAGACACTGCACAGCAAACAAGAAACATCCTGGTCCTAGGCATTCATGTGACATCACAGACTGAAGCAGAATATAAGCTGCACAGCATACATCCTGGAACACCTTGCATGCAATGTGAGATGTTGCATACTCTGAACATCACAAAGTAGAAACAAATAAAATTCATAATGTTAGTATGGATCTGACAGAGCACTGTGCTTTCCAATTCATCCCACAGTAGCAATTCATGAAGCACAGTACTGAAGTGATCCCCATCCACCACTCTCTCCCAGTCTCACCCCATGAAAATTTTACCTCTTTCCATTGACACGGAAATATGAACAAGATGAAGGGCTGTATTTCTAAAATACAGCATGGGTTAAAGATTATGTTGTAGGAGGCTGCACATGGCAGCTTCAAGTAACGTATGGATACTGACAGAATGTGGCTGATGCAGGAGAGTATTTTGTAAGCACTGGATCAAAAGGGTTAAAGGTGTTGTCAGATTGAGAACATTGCTCATGTCTTGGTTCATTCAAATTTACATAACTACATGGAAACAGTAAGTAAAAAAGTAAAGCTATCCCTGTACCACGCCGTGAAGGCCCGTAGGGTTGTGAGACGTTGAGGGTCCCACATTATCTAGACAATCGGCTCCAAGATGGCAGTGAGATTGTCAGCCTTACGCACCAGCCGCACTTTACTCCCCAGGAAAATTATTTAATTAATTCCTGGTACTCATTTCTGTTAGAGGCTGAGTCGACCTCAGGGCCATAGTGCGGCCGGAAGGATTAGGTCAATTGAAAAAAAATCCAATGACCTCATCGGGACTTGAACCCGCGACCTTACGGCTTGTACACAGTACACACTGAATTATTGATTATGTGGAAGAGAAGACATTTATTATTCAAGAAGAAGATAGTTGAAACAGGCATCAGCAGCAATGGGAAAACAGACCTATATGCAAATTCCTTGACACAGATCCATGATGAAGACAATTAATTAAATAATGTGTGACATTACCTCATTCAGGTTCAGGCTTTGATATATAAAGTAATTTTTCTCCAATTCGCCCCTGTGAGCGAATAATCAGTCCCAGCTGCTCAGCAGTCTGCCTGATGCAAAACTCTTCTTGTGCTGTTAATCCTGTAGGCAGTGGCATCTGGCTTTTCTCACTGTCGTTAACAAACTCTGTCAGGAATTTCCTTGCAGAATTTTCAAACTCTGCTGAGACTACACATTTCTGGGAAAACAAATAAAATACCACTACTTCTAATAAAAAACAGTTTTAATTAAAGACAAAAATACCAATCACCTTATTCCACGAAGCAGTATCTTTCTTGAGATGTAAATAGTCACTAGGCTGATCAAGAAATTCCCCACCTTTTACAGAATCTGAAGTTTAATTACCATTATTACAAAAGTCCTTACCCTGAACCAAATGAACCCAGTCCCTATCCTCCCAACCTATTTCTGTAAGATTTGTTTTTAATAATATCCTCCCATGTATCCCTATATCTCTTCCATTCAGATCTTCCAACTGAAACATTATTTCTCATTTTTCCCATACAAGCTTCATGCCCTACTCTTCTTGAAACAGGATTAAGTATCATCCTTGAGTTCATCACTCTAAATACTTGACGAAGAGCGTAATTCTGCAACTCCTCTCTTTTAGATACAAATATTGTGTTGAGTGTTTTGTTCTTGAACCATTTAAGTGTAAATTCTTTCCTTAAGGTGTGAGACCAAATCTTACATCCATAACCAACAGGAAAAATTATAATTTTGTATTTTCTGTCTTAGACAGGAGACAGAAATTCAGAATTAAACAGTATGAGAAATTCCCGGTCTTGGTACCATCCTGAATGTTCCTCTGATTTGCTTCTTTTGTTCCCACATACTTTAAAGATTTATCAGATACCTTTACATAATGACACTGCATTCAGATTATGAGACATGAACATATCTTTACTTCTTGGTGCACTTAGTTTCAGAAGAATCTCCTTAATAATTAAGCAAAGTTTAATTTTCAATCTCTTACCTTTGACTTAGGCTCATTATCAACTTTTCCTGAAGTGCCACTAAACAAGCGCTGGGAAAATATTTTGACGTCAACCTCATAAGTTTTCCGTTTCTTATCAAGCTGCAAATGATAATATTACAATGGTTAAGATGCAGTGTTTCCAGAATGTATATATTAAAAACTGGTAATGAAAGAGAAAAGAAACCTGCGGTGAAAATATACAACAAAACACAGCAAGCACTGTTGGTTCACAAGTTGTTTAATATTATATTAACTGCAAGCATTACAGCAAATTCTCAGTATATGTGTGCAGACGATCCACTTTGCAAAATGACTGCAGAACTTTCAGAACCCCTAAGCTATCGACCATACCTCAATCATTTAAGTGCTGTCCATTACACCTGTTTCAGTAACATGTATCAGTGATTCCTTATAACAGTTCTGAGTAGACGGTACATCTTCTCACGCTGTTGCAACTTTCTATTTTCTCATTCTATTGCCTTTTATACATTCCACTACCACTGAACAAGAGTTGGTTAATTCTATTGGAAAGATATTTGTCTCACTATTTAGTGACCCGTAGCATGATCCGTAAATAATACTCAAAATTAAGGGATTTTTCAGGGTTGAATGAAATATGGATACTGGGTATTTCCAGATTTTTGGGTTATACATTGTTTTTAATCACCTATGCTATTTCTGTCCTTCACTATCATGGATAACTGAGAGTTTGTTGGCTGAACTATAAGTCAGAATAGCCCCTGGAGCAGGACTGCATTACAGACACAATGGAAAGGCACACCAGGCACAAAACTCAAATGCAGAAATACAGAGTGTCTCACGACTTTAGGGCATAACTGCAGGAGGTGATTTCCTAGGTCTTTGTGATCAAAAAAGTTCATATAAACATGTGTCCGATTTTGGACGGTTACGGAGTTATGACCGTTTTTCATTCCCGTACACACCCTTGTATGAACCGTGTCTGTCAGCTGGCAGGTTGCTATTTTTAGCCAGCTACAGAGCATTCTCGTTATCTCAACACTTGAGAGCGGGGTGGGCTAGTATGTCCGGCGTGGTTCACAACCGAGCGGCAGCCTGTGTTGTGGCCGGCGGTGACATTTTCGAAAATCAGCTTTAAGCACCAATCAATTCAAATTAAAGGTAATTTCACGAAGTTAACTTTACATTCATACTCTAAATGTATCATGTATTATGCTGGTTTATTATTTTGTTCCGTTTATTGTCAGTAATCGTTACCTTCTATTCTGAGTTTAAAACGGTCATAACTCCGTAACTGTCCAAAATCAGACACATGTTTATATGGACTTTTTTGATCACAAAGACGTTGGAAATAACCTCCTGCAGTTATGCCCTAAAGTCGTGAAACACCCTGTATAAACAGTCCACACCTCAAGATTATAGGAGCCAGGATAGCACAGTTGGTATAGCGACTTGCTACAGGCTAGATGACCAAGGGGTTGGAGTCTGAGTCCCAGTAGGGTCAAGAATTTTCTCTTCTCCATGTCATCCAGACTAGCCCTGAGGCCCACCCAGACTTCTATCCAATTGGTATCAGGGGTAAAGTGGCAGGGGCATGAAGCTGACCACTCACCTCAAACTAGTCCTGTGGTCAATAAAGTGTGGATCTATACATCAACTCCCCCATATGCCTTCATGGTGTAGTGCTTAATTTGTTAAGCACAGGGACAACTTTACTTTTTTACCTCAAGATTACATAGCAGCCACAATTAACTGTCCTATCTTATTATTCCCAAAGTACAGGTTAATGCTTGCAACTAAAAGTGCATTCACATCTCTGCATAGCACACTTGACTCCTGGCCTATATGAATACTAGGCATTCCTAACTGCACAGTTCTCATACGGTATTACGTCAGTGAATTTTGCAAGTTCAGAATACCATTATTTTCCTTGAAAAATGCTATTATAAAAATGTAGGCTTATTTGTTCTTATTTCTCTTTTTCCTTAACAAATCTGACAACACACCATATTTCAATTGTGACATAAACTTCTGGCAACAACAGCAACAACAACAACAGAATCAGGAAATGTACATGTGGTACAACAATGCTGGTATCTTTGCTCTGTTACTGCTCTTTAACATTCAGTTCGTGAATGCTAAGTTTCCATGATCGTTTATAAACTAAAACTGACAATTTCAATCAAAACCACTAATAAATGAAAGTATTTTAAACACAGCCTTCCTCTTTTTATACAACAAATATATCGGGTCTGAAATCAAATGGAATAAGTATTAACAAAGTGAATAATTGCAGATGAATTTGATATTTTTCTATTACAAGGAAAGAATCCCAGAATATCACTTCTCTCTATCAAATCAGATATACTGTCTCTTCTTCAAAGTAATGGGTACAGCATGACTATTAGAATGTTATTTATAATACCTTCTGTGGAGTGCACCTGGTGAGTGTATGCTGTACATTTATACAACTCTGCTTTTATATTACCGAGATCACTTTTATTGTATTAGTAACTTTCACAGAATGTTCTAATAAAAATGGTGTATGATATTGCAATATCAATGTCAGGTTCTAAATATCTGAAATATAATAATTGGGAACATACTCCTAGAAACACATTTTTAATTCCTGTTAATTCTGTTTTCCATGGAACCATTTAACAAACAAAACCTCATCCTTAGCTATGCTTGAAGATAAGTTTCTGCTTACAAACCTTCTTCAGCTCATTGGAGATTTCATTATTTTGTGGCTCAATCTTCTGAGCACTGATCAGGAAATGCTTAGCTTGATCAAAGTCACTTAACATCAGAAGAGCTCTTCCAAAGCTGCAGAATACAAAAACTACATTAATATCAATCATTTTTATTGTGGTGCAGTGCAATGCACTCCTTAGCCTTGTTAAAACATCTTAAACTATTTAATTTCTTTTGCACTGACAGTTACCTTTGTGACCATACACGTGCGGCATAACCACAGACCAAGGGAACCTGTGCTTAAAGTGAATGAGCAATCAGTACTTTAACTAAGTGACACTACATAGAGGATATTCGATTTTGGGACACAGTTGATGAAGAACTGACATCTTGAACCTTATGGATCTGGTTTCAGTCATCTCAAAATCAAGTTTCTCTGCCGGTGTCACAGCAATTATTGATGTAAACAAGGCTGATTTTATTTGTGACTGTACTACTGAATCTGACTGCATAGGGGACTAGTGGTAATGATGTTCCAGAAAATCAAGTGTGGCACGACAAAAGAGATGACAACAGAACTATAGTACATCAGTTTGCTACTTCCTGTAGCTGCCTAAATCAGATTGTTGCACATCATACAAGTTGTATCGATCCCTCACTTTCTTTCTGTCTCAGTCTGTGTGGCGGCCAAAGTCATTTTGATTTAGCCTTTATTCTAGAAAAAGTGTCAGACAGGGAGCAATTGGCATGAGATTTGCTCAGGGCATCTATAACAAAGAGGTATGGGAATTCACTGTAAGAAATTAAAATGTCCTAAAAGGTCTAACAACACAGTATCTTGCTAAGGACTTGCCACCGATGTCAGACAGGTCTAAGTGTAGGGACCAGAGGAAGTGTAGTTCCTGATCCTTTCAGAAAAATTTACTACGAAGCCATAGTGGTGGCCAAGGCTCACACAGGGTTGTAGTGCCAGTAAAGAAGATAAATATTCACCCTCATATAACTCTGCAATTCATATACTCGCACTAGCTACAGGTCCTAATATCCTCAACACATGTAGTTATAAATGCAATCACCACTTTACTGAGGGCTGACAACTAGGGTAGAATGCACACACGTGCATATGAAGTTTGTTCAAAAAGTTCTTAAATTTAGGGCATGGAGCAGCAGTGCATTGCTCACATTAAGTGTTGTTTCAGTGACCTTGCAACCTGACCATTAGTTACACAAGCCAAATTAGTCCAAGTAGATCAGACGTTCAATTCAGTTTTTATAACCAGTTTTGTGATCGTGTTGTTCAGTGTGGAATCTGTAAAGCGAAGAATATGTGTCAGATTGTTTGAAAGTAGAGATAACAGCTGCAGAAACCCACAACATGTTGTGTGAAGCTTATAGTGATGATGCCTAGTGTCACATGATGACCTATGAATGGTTCAAACATTTTAAGAATGGAAGGACTTGTAGGGATGACAATGAGCAATGCGGCCGATCTTCAGCTTCAAAATCCAAAAATCTGATTTCCCACATGAAAAACATTACCCACTGAAACTGTTAACTGACTGACTGACGGAGAAGTTGCAGAAGAAGTTGGAATATACATTAGTTCAAGCCATACAATTATAACAGAAGATTTAGGAATGCACTGGGTCTCAGCAAAATTTATGCCGAGCGAATGAGGAAAATCTTTTGAAAAATGCCATTACCGGTGTTAAAATGTGGGTTTACGGTCATGACACTGAAATTAACAACAGTCCTCACACTGGAAGTGTTGTACTTCACATTGCTCCAAAAAGGAAGAGCGGTGTGCCTGTGAGTGAAAGCAATGCTTCTTATTTTCTTTTGGTCACTGAGGCATTGTGCAGTATAAATCCACTCCTGAAGGTCAGACAGTTCATCTAGATTTTTAGCTTCCAGTTCTGAGGCGTCTACAAGAGGTGGTATAAAGAAAGAGACCTGAAATGTGGACTGTGGAAAGCTGGCTCCTCCATTATGATAATGCACATACTCACACAGTGTTGTCAGACACTTCTCAGCAAAACATTCCATTCCTACCCTTCTACAACCCCCCCCTAACTCAAAATTACCCTTAAAGAAGATGATTTCAGGTAGTGGAACACGTCATCACTACACGTGACAAATGACATGAAGGTGATACCACAAACATCCTCTGAACTGTGCTTCCAAAAGTTGAAAGGGTGGTGGGAGAGATGCATTGCTGCAGAGAAAGATAGTGTGACATGTTGACCCCTACCTCCCCAGCGGTAACGTAACGCTCGTGTAATAGGCGAGTTCCCGCCCCGCCACTCCCCTCCGCGGTGACGTCACCGAGGGATATCGCGGTCGCTAGGCAACGCGAATCAACAGCGGCGACGTTACGATAGTAACAGCGGTGACCTCCGCTAGCGTTACATAGCAACACAGCGCCAGGCAAAAAGGGTGCCTATTACGCGGCCGTTTTCCGTATGGTCCGATCGAGGCTACATGAGGCGCAGCGAAGGCTATTCACAGTTAGTTGTACTGAGTTGTACTGTGACAGCCACCGAGTTGTATTCAGAGTCAGTCAGCCAGTCAGTTGTATTGTGGCATTTGGAGTGTACTAATTGTGATACTGCAGATAGCAGTAATCGTAAATCTGTAATTTGGGTGATTGTAAGTGCGAATGTGAAATAAAATTCGCTACATCGAATACATCGAGAATTTATTTGTCGCGATATACGCCCGATACGCGACAATATTATTTATAGACAAATTTTGGGCACTTTCTGAATACACCTCACTTGTGTGTGTGTGTGTGGGGGGGGGGAAATTAGAATCAATACTCCACTGCTCTAAAATTGAAAGTTGTCATTATATGACTTGTAACCCTTCAATTTATATGCTTCCTAGTTATTTGGCCAACTCTAGGGAATGAGGTTCCATCACATTCCTACATATCAATATCCATAGTCAAATCCAGCACATGACACATCAATTAACTCATCCCTATGACTATCTTGATTCTATACTGATGAGAACTACATGTACATAATCCATGAACTTCAAATGCCAACTGAACCACTGAAAATCAGACCCACAATCATATAACATTTCTAACTAGGAATGGCCTCAGGAACAAGCTCCTGATGTATTACCATAAACTCATGAAACATCCTGTATGAGGAAAGATCATGAAATTCCCAAATTTGGTCATGCTAAGGTACCCATATTTCCTGTTAAAGCACTGCAGTCGGCTGTGGAGTCGATGTGTCACCAGTTCTTGTTGTAATATCTCAGTCTGAACAGTGGTTGAAAACCAAGTTCTTTAGTAAAAAGGGAAAAGGGAAATCAGCAGTGGAAACTCCTGTAGGCCTTAATGCAGTTTATGCATATAAAGTTCTTAAAATCTGCTGTGTACAATTTTTTTTTCACATATCTTTTACACTAAAAATGATGCCTGAATTCCAGGAACTTTTTGATCTTTCCATGTATACTGAAGAGAAGATTCAGGTGAAAATTTTAAAGTAACTTTTATTTTTAAGAAACAAAATATATAATACATCTGTTTTCAGTTCATGCAAATTAAGCATTTATGTAACACTATAATAAGCAAAATTTTTACTCGCTCTAATAACATTTCACTTTAACATATAAACTTTTGTCACATTCTACAGTAGACAAATTTCACAAAGACTAGAAAACTTACTTGAAAAGGGCTTTGACATTTCTTGGCTGGATGACAAGTGCATTTCGGCACATGACACATGCCAGTCTGGGAACTTTCTGCTTGTTGTAACACACTGCCAGATTGATATACAACTTGAGTAGCATGTTCTGCTGCTTGGCTTCCTCCTCTTCATCTTTCAAGTGACAATTCTCAAGGATGCTGACAGCCTTTTTGTATCTGCAATTATGAAGTACACCTGCATAATACTATTTGCTTCTAATTTTACAAAACGGAATAAATCATAAAAAGTTGCATGACAGAGATTTATGTCATCTCTCATTTTACGCAGGAAAAATATCCCACTGCTACTATATGAAATATAGCAACAAAGGCTGCATGACCAAATGGTTTATGATTCAGTGACTAACAGAAGTTGTGCTCAGATCACCAGGTGCACTACTATGAAACTACACATAGTAACAAACCATATGAGAACCCAAACACTCCTCTCTTGATGTGGTAGTTAACAAACCATTCAAGAACCATCATCACTTCTAAAATTAATTTTTGCTATATAGAAACTACTCACTAATTCCAGCAATGAAAATAAAGAAACTGCAGACATTGCTCATGAGTGGATGAAGACTGCTTAGAAGTATATCATCTGAGTCAATTGTCCATGGGTTCAAGAAGCAGTGAATATGAAACAGCATGGATAGAACAGAAGATGACTCCCTTTGGGAGGCATGATAATCTACCCAGCTTTTCAAGCAAAGAAGAAGAAAGCAGTAAAGTTTATTAGACATGGATGGATCTGTGCAATATGACTTTGTTCTCTTTGTGATTTTAAGCTCCAGGTTGTCTTTCTATTAATAAAGTGTATTAACATTAACATAATGGTATTCAAACAAATAATTAAACACTATTTTATTTTTCGTCCATGATATGTAAGCAATGTCCGTCTTTTAGTGCACTCAATTTTATCTGTTACTTCAAAACATGTTTCGGCACTACAGTGCCATCATCAGGTGCTCTATTTACGTCAATTTATTTCATTGCCTGCCATTACGTCATTGTAAAATTTAAAAAGTATTTAAAAATGTTAATAAATTATAATAAATATATATACTGTCGCGTGTCGGGCGTATATCGCGACAAATAACTTCACGATGTATTTTATCTAGCGAATCTTATTTCACATTCGCTCATACAATCACCCAAATTACAGATATACGGTTACTGCTATCTGCAGTATCACAATTAGTACACTCCAAATGCCACAATACAACTGACTGGCTGACTTTACGTCTTGACTCGGCGACTGTTACAGTACAACTCAGTATAACTGACTGTGAATAGCCTTAACTNTCTAACACCACGCATAGTTTCACCACTATGGGAGTCATTCCTCTTATTCTCAGGGTATATCGTGTCTCGTGTTGCGTGTTCCCTGTTTGGTTGCGGGTATTTATTATAATTGATGAACATTTTAAAATATTTTTTAAATTTAACAATGACGTAATGGCAGGCAATGAAATAAATTGACGTAAACAGAGCACCTGATGATGGCACTGTAGTGCCGAAACATGTTGTGAAGTAACAGGTAACAGATAAAACTGAGTGCACTAAAAGACGGACATTGCTTATATATCATGGACGAGGATCAGTGCAACAGGACGCTAAAATACAACATTACTATTATGTTGATTTAAATCCACAATGCAGATTCTTAATGAAATGCAAACCTGGCCAATTCCAATACTAACATGTAGAATATTTAATATTCCACAATTTTAGTTTTCCCCTCATTTAATGTTCAATTTAAATGATCCCAGGTCAATAACGTCAATGTTAAATTACCTCCATTTATACCCTCAGTTTAGTACACAAATCCACTATTCTCAAAAGAAACATGAACTGGGAGTTTGAATGTAAACACGTTTTGCTAAAAATTTTAAATATTTCTAAAGAAAATAATCCATGATATCCCTAAGGCAAGTTCATACTTACTTGTTTACAGCCCCACCAATCTGATCTTTCTTGAACATTTCATTGCCTGTTGAGTGCTCTGCTTGTGCCGCCTTCAAAATCGTACTGAACTCTGCTTTTTCACGATCCTCCAAGCTGAGAGCCTCAAAAGCTTCAGCTGCAGCATTATCTACAAATTTCACTAACTCCACTTCAAACAGCAACTCAGCATCTGACAGAGGAGAGATTTTTCTTTCGTTTTAATTACAGCAATGTTAATATGAACTTCACTATTTCCTTGAATGTAACACATCTGCATTATACCTCACAGCTACTGTCACAATGACTTGCTCAATAGGGCTTGGTCTTCCACAGCAGCCTGTAGGCTGTTCAAGACATTCCTTGTTACAGAATTCAAAGATTCACATAAATATCCTTGGGGCCTATCCTAAATAAGCTCTCAATTATTCCTTCAGAATGGGAGATTAAGTTTTCAGCATAAATTAACAGGTAAAACTGAAGTTTTATACATTTTCATATTTTTTTAATCTGTAACATAAAAACTATTAACTGAATGGTCATATACTACATCTACTCCAGGAATGATGGTGCATCATTATCAGTTAGTAATGCACAATCTTACATCATCATTAGAAAGTACTAGATTTCATTTTGAACATTTTTATGGTATTCATATGCCTGTGTAAAACTCAAAGATATTTACATAGCTGTAGCCATAAATCCAGGAGGTAAGTTTTGGGAGGGACTATGTAACCCATCTACCTATCTCCCTCCCTCAATATGCCACAAAGCAATGCCATTTGCCATTATTTGTGGCAGCATTCCCATGCTTCACACCACAGTTTTATGGATAATCAAATAACATTCATGTAATGGTATTATTATTTTGGAGGCGGTGGGTTTCCCCATGCACTGTGACTAGTTGTTAATCTATTGTGCATCCCCCTTTAATTATTCTACAGTCGCCATGCCCTTCCAGTACTGGTGCTCACTATCAGCCCTGTTCTTCCAGCGAGATCGGCCCTCTCTGGCAGTGGTCCCTGATACTTCCCCATCTACCGGAGGAATTGGAAACTACTTAGGCGGGAAACTTTTGCCTAATTTTGCTCAGTCTCCTAGAGACATGAGGATCTTTTACGTGCCATAAATCTACGACACGGGACACACGGCTTAAAGTCCCTCCCAGAGGACTTGTTCCCTGAATTTTTCCGCCCTTAAAAATTACATGACCTCCGCCAGGTTTGATCCCGTGTACCTTGAGTCATGAGGTGGGAATGTTACCCCTACACTACGGAGGCTGCTTTTCATGTAATGGTAACAGGGTGGATAGCAATAATAGAAAAATGTACAGGATGTCTAGAATGAAATTCCCTGATTTTGAAGATGTTTCAAAATAAGGCAAATAGATTTTTTCAGGTGTTAAGGGTCTCCTGCAAACTACAGAGTTCAAATTCCATCTACATTTTCAGGCTACCTCACGGGCCACTGTTGGGATACACTAATCATTTCATGCAAAGATGGCATCAGCTCAGGAGTAGAAGTGTGCTATTGTGTGGTTTTCTGAGTTTAAGTCCATTGTGACGGTGCAAAGGGAGTTTCATTGTGTTTATCACAAAGCAGCACCAGATGCGAAGAGGATTAAAGCATGGCACAACAAGTTTCTGGAGACGGGGAGTGTCTTGAAAGGGCATGGAGGTGGCCAATGTATCTCCGATGAGAAAGCAGAGAAAGTCCATAACGCATTCATCCAGAGTCCAAGAAAGTCAATTCGGTGGGCTTCACAGGAACTGCAGATGCCATGAGCAACCGTGCATAAGGTTCTTCAAAAGTGGTTGTGTCTCTATGCATACAAGGAGCAGATTCTGCAGGAGCTGAAACCAGAGAACATCGCAAGGCAACATAATTCTGCCTGTGACATGCTTGACCGAATCGGCAGAGACCCAAACTTTCTATCAAACATCATGTCTTCTGACTAGGCCACTTTTCATGTCCCTCGTGCTGTAAACAGGCATAATGTTCGGACATGGGGATCACAGCAACTGCAAAGCATCGTGGAACAGGTGCAAGACAGCCTGAAAGTGAACGTTTGGTGTGGCTTCATTAGACTGCTTTTCTTGCGCAGAAGACTGTCACAGGCAGCTCAATCCCGGACATGCTGTAGCTCTACACCTTTCCTCAGCTGGAACACCTGCAGCCAGATGTCTTCTTTAACAAAACAGAGCTCCACCCTACTGGTCACCATCTGTGTATCGAGCTCTGATTGCAACATTTCCAGGCTGCTGGATATGACTAGATGGTCCAACAGATTGGCCTTCACATCCCCCCGACATCATGTGATTGAATTTCTTTTTGTGGGGCTAAGTGAAAGACAGAATTTATGCCACTAAGGTGTGAGAATTTCAAAACCTCCAGGCTCAGATTGTGGAAGTTGTCAGTACCACCACTCCAGACATGTTGCAGCAGACCTGAGTGGTACTCAATTACAGACTAGATATCCTACATGTCACCAACAGTGCTCGCACAGAAGTGTATTGATTTTTTAGATTAAACTCTGTGTGTTGTGTAACTGATATGTGTCAATAATTAGGCCATATCTCTACTGCTTACTTCCTGAGAATATGATAAACTTAGGGAATTTCATTGTAGACATCCTGTACACACAGGAAGACAAGCGAGAAGTTTGACTTTTATGAGCCAATAGATTCCAAGGATATATGTTGGGAAATGCTGCATCTGTTCACTAAATTTACTCAAGGCTGTGTGACAGTTCTGGACAATGCCAAATCAGTTCGGAAGTGCATGAAAGTGTCCTAGGTCACCAGTGTTAATGACGTTTAAAGCTATGTCATTAGTATTTTTGTAATTTTTCAAGATAAGTTAACAATCAACAAACCACCACGGCAAACATCCAGACCTATCTGTACAAATCTTCTGCCACCAACTAACAGTGTATTATCTGTTACTGAATGTGTACACCACATTGTAAACATTCAGTAGCAAATATGTGCCCTTAAAGTCATCACCAGAATTCATTTAATGCCATGAGGAAATTACTGGACAAACAACCAAATCATCAAGTGAGAATAACTTCCATTTGGAAAAAAAGTCCACAGTGCTTTGTTAAATAAGAATCAGCCCTTACGGAACAAAACAAAAAAACTTTCCTTGTGCTTAATTAATTAAGCACCATGCACATGAAGACACGCTGGGGAGTGGAGGTATAGCTCCATCATTCTTGACCTTGGTATTAGATGGAAGTGAGTAGTCAGCTTCACATTCCAGCCACTTTACCCCCAAGGAAAGAGCCCCCCAGCACCCATTCGATATGATGCTGGGTGGACCCCAGAGCCAGTCTGGAAGCTACAGAGAAGAGGGAAATCTTGTCCCCGCCAGGAATCGAACTCCAGCCGTCCAGCCCTAGCCCACTGCCATAAAGACATTTGAAAATGAATAAAACATAAACGTTTCAAGTTGGGCAAGTATCAGCCTAACATTAATCACTTATCACAACAGGCAAACATTACAAGAAATTACTGCAAAAATTAATAAAGTTTAATTAAATACATCTGTAAATAGCTTTACTTTATTTTTAAGAATATGACAATACAACAATTTCTTTTTTGCAGATGCATTAACAACTGAATGAGTTACCTCTAAAAGAAGTGTGAAGACATTTTCACAAGAAGCTGTATCAAATCCTGTGATTAGCTGCTTGTGCATCACTCTGAGGAGCCATGAAGTGTCTCAGTCACAACAGACATTTCACTGTTTACAATTACCAAACAGGCTGGCACAGTGACAATGCTCTTGACTTGTTTTTGGTAGTTGTTCAGTTTGAATCTCAGCTAAGACACCAAACTACCCTGATTGGGGCTTTTCATAGATTTCCTCAGCCCCTCCATGAAATTTTCAAGATAGGATCTCAATTAAGACACAACAGCTTCATTCCAAATAATTTCCAATTCTCCAATCATTTACCATCCTAGAATTCGATGCTACATAGTCTGCAAATAAAAATGTAGGACTTACTGTCACACAAGCAAATCTTTTAATTAATCAACTCAAAACACGTTTTGGGCCAGTGAGGTCACCATCAGGCGAATACACGAATAGTGACAAAATACAAATTACAATAGTAGCATAATTAACAAAATTTTACACTAGCACTGTAGTTTATATGTATTGTCACCATTTGCATATTCCTCAAGAATCAACTGACAACAGTCTACATGTGTCAGAACATGTTCCATGAGTTAATAATTAAAAACATTTATTTGTGTGACAGTAACCCCTTCATTTTTATTTTTAAGCACCACAAACAGGATGTAATACCAAAAGACTATATTGTGGCCTTTAGACCCACTGCCAGGCACTGAATCTGTACACATCGGCTATTGCTAGACAACACCCACAACACCCTCTCCTTCACTCTCCAGTGTAACTGCTGACAATCCTACTCAGAAACCCACTTACAGCAAACCAATTATCCATCAATTGGTACTACATAATCTTAACAGGTAATACTGTACAGATAACATCAATCAGGCAGTTATGACTTACTCTGTGGAATTCTTGGTGGACAGCCCAATTTTCCATAAGCCTTATCAGGATGTATAAGAAACCTTGAAGTCTCACCCTTCTTCATGGAAGCAATGGCAATGTCAAGGCCTGTAATGAAACCCTGACCAAGACGACCTACCATAGGGTATCCACGCAACCACGTTGAGTCATATGGTTCATCACTGTACTCAACATAAGCATTATAATGGACTGTTACAACAGCTTTTTCTGGGACTACACACCCAATCCCTGGTCGAATCTCCTGCAAGATCATACAATCAATATTTGAATAACTCAACAACCCAGTGTAACTAATCATATTCAGATTAAAGGAACTGTGTGTGTGTCACACTCATGATTTGGCAGCCAAAACTGTATATTAAATGAATTTTATATAAGAGCAATTTGGGAAGACAGAATTATCTCTGCATCTTCCCAAACTGCTGCAAACTTAAAGCAAATCACAATATCTAAGAAGATGTAGATAAAATCACTGATGCAACAATCTAAGAAACTTAACATTCTTGTAGCTTCTGGTTCCTTTTAATTTAAATGATTTCTTCTGCCAATTCTGCAGCTACTCAAGAATTCCCCAGCATTTTATGGAACCCGAAGGTTCGTTACCGTGTTCATAAGAGCCCTCCACTGGTCCCTATCCTGAGCCGGATCAATCCAATCCATACCATCCCATCTTATCTCTCTAAGATCCATTTTAATATTGTTCACCCACCTATGCCTTGGTCTTCCCAGTGGTCTCTTTCCATCTGACTTTCCCACCAATAGCCTTATACATTCCTCTTCTCCATTTGTGCTACCCCTGGCCATCTCATACTCCCTGACTTGATCATTCTAATTATACTTGGAGAAGAGTACTAGTTATGAATCTCCTCATCATGCAGTTTTCTCCATCTTCCTGTCACTTCATCTCCCTTCTGTCCAAATATTCTCCTCAGCATTCTGTTCTCAAACACACTCAGTGTACGTTCCTCCCTTAATGTCAAAGGCCAAATTTTACACCCATACAGAACCACTGGCAAAATTATAGTTTCATATATTTTGTATGTTTTTGAACAGCAGATGAGAAGACAAAAGGTTCTGGACTGAATGTTAGCAAGCATTACCCGAGTTCTAGCTCCTCTTAATTTCTTCCTGAATCAGGTTTCGATCTGTTATCGTTGTTCCCAAATATCTGAACTGTGCCACATTTTCATAACATCTGTTTCCTACCTTTATGTCATGATTTTGCCCTGCATTCTGGTGATGAGATAGCAACATATACTTAGTTTTCTCTGTGTTTACTTCTAGACCAACCTCTTTACTTGCATCACTTAAAGTTTGTGTGTTTTTCTTTATGGTATCTATATATCACCCAGTAGATTCACACCATTGGCATAGGCCAACAGCTGATGTGTCGCGTTCAATTTCAGTCCCACCTGATTTCCCTGGACCTTCCTAATGGCATATTCTAAAGCAGAGTTGAAAAGGAGTGGCGATAAAGCATATCCTTGTTTTAGACCATTCTGGATAGGAAATTTACTTTACTATATGTTTCGTTTAAACACATTTTAATCAACCTAACTAGTGTCATGGGTATCCCAAACTTTATCAGAATATTGTACAACACTTCCCTCCTAACTGAATCATAGGATTTCTACTTTCAACACAACACAAAACAAAACTAATGAATATCACAAACAAGAATAAGTAACATACCCGTTTCTTAATCTTTCCATCTTCTGTTAAACTTATCATTTTTGAAGCCATTCTCTGAAAAGGAGTTACTCCTGGCTCCGACTTAGCATCATCCTCATCTGAGTCAACATTAATGCAATCATAGTTAACACACTGCAGCAACTGTTCTTTATTAAAGTAGGATGTTTCATTTCTGACATCACCATCATTAATGTCTACTTCAAATGTTGTGCCTGATGGGTTTGTTAATTTCCTGCAACAGTGAACATGACAGAGAAACTAAGCTTAGAAAGCAATTTCCGCAAGCGGTTTAATACTGACAAAATCTACAAATGTATGCACACCTTCAACCTAATTCTCAAGTACCTGTATGTCGCAACTGCATACCAGTAGATAGAATCATGATCTAAAATTCAGAATACACACACACATAAAAGACCACATGTTACAATACATAAAACTGAAAATCCCTGGTAAATTCTTCAGCTAGTGCTCTAAATTACTTGTCCCCTGAATGGACGAGAAAAATTCCAGATGACAAAAATACTTGTTTCCATGTTTCCACTAGTATGTTACAGAAAAATAAATAAATTATAGGAAACATGGCAAACAAAAATATGTGCAAAGAATTTATCTTCTAAAACTTGTCAAAGACAAAAATGGACAGGGGCAAAAATCTATTTTTTTTTTCTGGTTACTACTGCACAATAATCACGAATTTCTCTATCTCGAAAGGAAGAAATTATCTTTCCCATTGCCTGAGCATGCAACAGCCAATATGACAGCCACTGCACAACTCAAAAGGAAATCAGGCCAACAACTATGCTAAAAGTAGCATTTCAAAAGCTTCCAAAATTGGGGGGATGGACGCATCACACAACAGTAACATAAAAGATTGGAGCTAGAGCTGTGAGAGTTGCTACAGTGGGCTTCAATCCTCTTCACATTTTACACGTGGCCACTGATATTGTACTAGCCAATACAAGACATGCTGTGTTGCCCAGTTCAAGTCTGTCACTGCAAGTTTCAAAATCAAACATAGTGCGTGCTCCGACAAACTTTTCATGAACTCAAACAAAACACATGTTTAGGTGAAGGGCCACATTTTTCTGAATGTGCAAAAGTAAGCCCATGTTTCCAGCCCCAGTGGTTAGCATTTTAGTGCTTTTTAAATCTTTCTTGTATTCATCCAAGAAAGACCTAATTTTGATGCGCTTCCTGGACAATAAGTCCAGGACATAGGCAAAGACTGGTTTTTATTTTGAAAAGACTCAGTCCCTTGATTCTAGCTTTCTAAGCAATGTGNATTTTTTATTTTTACCTGATAAAGCATAGTTTTGAAAAGACTCAGTCCCTTGATTCTAGCTTTCTAAGCAATGTGATGTTTTAAAACATGTCTATACTCTATCTCAGACAATGCAGGTGTTGCTGCTTTCTTCTTTCTTTTATTTATCTCTTTCAGACTTTGTGGAACAGTGTATTATCTCACATCACATTAGCTGGCCACTTTGGTCTCGATAATATAAACAAGAAAGCCAGGGCCAGGAAAGGATATAACTTATTGGTTTATCTTTTGCCAGTGTTACAAGTGGCACATTCAAGCTCTGCCATTTTCTTTTAGTCAGGGCCAAGTATTTTGCACTTTTGTGTTATAACTTTTAGCATTTTAATGAACTTAAATGCGTAATATACAGTATATGTCAATTATTTTTGTCTGAGTACAACATATTGCTTACAAAGCTGAGTACACATGGTAATGGTAGTTCCAGTGGTTATGGGAGCAATGTTCACAAAATGTGTTTTTAATGTGTATAATTTCCTTAAAAAAGATGTGTCTGAAGAATAATGAAGTAGACTGGATTTCTCTAATGAAGCACGCTGTGTAATCAAGTCAACTGTTTCATGTGTATGGAGGGAGGCAAAGAAAGGAAAAGCAAAAGGTACCAAGAAGGTATTTCTGTTACCAAAATGTTTACACAGAACTTTTTTCAAATATTACAAAAGAATCAAATTCCCTACTGTCAAAAAAGTAGCTCTTGCTCTTGGGGGAAAAAAGTTGTGTACAACAGTTCCATTCATATTTTATTAATTTATTTTTATGAAATAGTTCCGCTCTATTCCTACATAGGCAATTCTGGTATCAGTTTTTAAATGCTGCAGCTATACATGTATGCAGAACAAAAAAATTGGCAAAACTCCTGAAGCTCCCTACTCATTCTCACCAAACATCGAGAGATATGAATCCTACTATGTGGCATCCTATCCATTATGTATGAAGTACTGTAAGTCAGCAATTATAGCCATAGGTAAAAAGTAAAGCTACTGTCATGTGTATTAGTGACTACAGATGGGGTTTGGATTGGTGAACAGATTTACTGACCACTTACAGGTTGTAATTATAAATAACTTTAACACTATTGCTGATTTCCACAGTACAAATCACTCCACGCTAATGCTAGTGGGGTGTGACCAAGTCACTTGTACTGCGGCCACTTCTGGCCTACTGTGCCAGCCCCAGATGATAGGTCAGGGTGACTGTGGAGCAATTGGTGGAATGAAGATTGGCAGGGGAAACCGAAGTACTCAGAGGAAACCTGCCCCAGCGCCACTTTGTCTACCACAAATCCCACTTGACCAGTCCTGGGATCGAACCCGGGCCACTGCGATGGGAAGCCAGTGACTAACCGCTTGAGCTATGGCACAGCCAGTCACTCCACACTAAGTCTTCTCTACTTTCACTAGTCTTTACTTGATAACTGCTCCCCACATTGGCTATTCCTCTGCAATGTCTTGCTAGACATTTCCTGGTAGCGAATCTTAGCAATGGAGCCTCTTCAGCTTCTGCTGCTCACTGGCTCACACTCCACAAATGAACCCTCAACTGTGCTGCATTCATTCACTGAACAGAACATGATCAGTTGAATCATATGGCCTTGGAGCAGACCCACAGAGAATGCCCTCTGCATCATCTCTTCTACTGTTGTGTGACATCACTGCACACATGTATGCTGCTGGAGCCACATAGCAATGGTTGTACACGTCACGTATCATGACACCTCCTCTACTGTTGTGTGCGGGCATTACCTCATAATGGCTGATGTTTACAGTCACCTCTATACACCACACTATTCCTGTAACAGACTGTGGAGGCCCATGGGGTTGTGAGTTGCCAAGGCTCCCACATATTTCTAGACAATTAGCTCACAATGGTTGTGAAGTTGTCAGCCTTATGTGCTGGCTGCCCTTTACCCCCATGAAGATTCCTGGTACTCAGTTATCTGAGATGTTAAGTCGACCCCAGGGACACAGTGTGGCTGGTAGGATATGGTCAATTGAAAAAAAAATCCATGAACCTCATGGATAATCGAACCCACAACCTTCCAGCTTGTAGCATAGTGCCCCTTATAAACACAGAGTCAGTGAGAAATCTTTAGGTTATATCCAATTAATTTAAACAGGCAAAACCTATACTTGAGTAGCAAGTTTTTGATACAAATAAAACAATAATAGTGGTGAAGAGTTCTATTTTCTGAGACTAGATGCCATCATATCCAACATGATAATTTCTTCACAACCACTCCTGTGGGAACCTCAGATTCTACAACAGTAATAGTAATGCATCTGTAGAACTAAAAATGTATGCAATAGAAATCAAAGAAGTAACCTGCTATTAAATTTTTCATAACATCCATGTTCAGAGTCTATATGATTACTGAGAGAATGGCTATATGCTGCTTCAGTAGCGAAACTACATCAGCTTACTGCATCTAATGCAGCAACCACTGCGAACAAGTTGCATAGTTTTCTGCACCATTGTGCTTTAAGGGAAAATCACAGATTGAGAATATTTTATAACAGGGTGCCGAGATGAATATCTGGATAAAGAGAGAGGGAGTAACAGGAGACTGCTGAAACTTATGTAATAGGTTTAGAGGCATGCAGTAGCATAGTTGGTTAGGGCACTAGGCTACGAGCCTGAAGGTCATGGGATCAAGTCCCAATGAGGCAGATTTATTTCAATTTACCTAATCCTTCCTTCCACACTATGGCCCTGGGGTCGACTCAGCCTCTAACAGAAATGAATACCAGGAATTTTCCTGGGGGTAAACAGCGGCCAGTGCATAAGGCTGACAACATTACCGCCATCTGTGAGCCAACTGTCTACTGAAAATGTGGGAGCCCTGACATCTCACAACCCTATGGGCCTTCATGGCCTGTTACAGGGATAACTTTACCTTATTTATTTCCTAAATTGTATTCCTTGTAAAATATTGGTACAACAACAAAACTGAGATGGATGTGATAGACAGCACATGTTGCATACATAGAAGAGATTACGAATGCACATACAATTCAAATTGGAAAGCCTGAAGAGCAGAGGCAACTTAAGAGACTTATGTGTAGATGGAATGAAAATATTATAATGGGTTTTAAACAGGCAAGATTTGAGCAAGTGGATTATATATTTTTTTTTCAGGATACAGTCCGGTTGCTAGATGTATCTTTTTCAGGATACATTCCGGGTGAAGACTCCTGTGAACATGGCAATGAACTTTCAGGTTCTGTTTCTTTAGAAGGCATGGTATTTCTTGATTAGCTTAATGTCAGTTTCTCTGAGACTCTTATCAATATCGTTAGTTAACCTAAGTCGGAACAACTATAATTTCGCATGAATCAGAATACTCCGTAGTCTCTTGGGTTAACACTACGTAGTCGTAGAGGAAGTTAATAATGTTCTGGAGGGCCATAATGCCATGATTTCCAGGGCTGACTCAAAAAATGGAAACAGCATGATGATATATACGTAGAAACTTACACAGCCTGAACAACCCAACAAACCACAAACGCTACCATGAAGATCTCCAATTTATATTCACATATATCAGTTCTTACCCCACATCGATTCCTTCGGTTAGCTTTATTCCTTTTGAAAGATGCACTTCTTCAACACCTACGACATCATCCATTTTAAACAATAAAAAACAAACACACGCAACTGAATTCTCAATCTAAACTCAACTCAGATGGCCCCGTCACAAAAAACTAAACCGAACATGAATTTACACTACAGCCTCCATGCCTTATTAAATCTCTGCCGGTGTCATCCGTTTAGTAACGCTTCCGCTCACAGACCTCGCAGAACTCCAGCTCCAGAGCCTAGCGGGCCTAGCGAGCCAAGGAAAACGAAAGGACAATCATTATTGCCAACTGAAGTTCCTTCAATGTAGCCAACACAAATTCTATTCCTCAATTTCTTTGTGTTGTGTTTCCACTATTTTGCCCACCCCTGGACATAGAGCCGAAAACGGGCATTCGTATTCGTATGTAGGGGATAGAAGAGAGTGGAAGTCCGTTAAACTAACCAGATAGATTCTTTTTGTGAGCACAGTAATTTCATATATATATTGAACGCATAAGAAAGTAATTTATAACGCAACATCCGCACTATGGGAGGAACGCCGACGGTGGCACTTCTTAACCGTTTAAACGCGTTTAAATGTACACCGACCGTTCAAAACGTAAGAGTTGATGTTGATGCCGAACGCACAGGGTTGTAACGCGGTCATAACTGGCGGTACCACTGTAGAGTTAACAGGTTAACATCAATTGGCAGCAGGGTGTAGCATATGAAAGTTGCGCTTTTAGATATGTGTTATTGCGGTTGTATTACGAATGGTGCCATTTGACTATAGCTGCACATGGTAGGTGTGTTTAATTACGGTTGTCATGTTTTTCACGTTCCACTCTTCGTAATATTGTGCACATCTACTAGTATGTGAAATGAATATGAATTTTTAATAATTTGAGGTTATTTTCAGGTATTTAATTTGAAAAGGTGGCCCCAAAATGGACAGTTCTGTTATTTTGGTATCAAGTGAATCCAGTGCACCAAGTTCTCCAATGCATGGAATTCATTCCAAGCACACACCAGATTATAGTAATGAACAGCATTCTGATAGTGATGCCAGAAGTGACATTACAGTAGATTATTATATGCCAATTAATGTGAGAAAGTCGCCAGAGGTTGATCATGATTCATCCACAACTTCTTCGTTACCCAAGGTTAACACCAACACCACCATGGACTGTCCTGAAGTGCAATTTTCTGACAGTGATGCTAGAAGTGATACTATCGTGGATTATTATCCACCACCAAATTTTATAAACGACTTGGTATTGAAGACTGAAAGTCGAGGGAACGATATTTCAGGAAGCTGTTCCGCTGGTGTCTTGCATAAAGCTTGGAGAGAAACACAGTTGGTGGACTGTGAGGGCTCTGATGATAGGTAGTATGTAGAATTTATTAGCTTTAAGTGGTTATTAGAAGGGGAGGGGGATTTTTAAATTAACATTTAATATTGAAACATAATGGATCTAGCGAAAAACAGGACACATGCTATGTTATGCCTATCTGAGTAACAATCAGTTGTTAGCAAATGAGTCAGAATTAGTTTCATTTTTTTTGTAAGTAGTATTATAATGGTTATTTATTTGTAAACTTAATACACAGATGACTTGGACCAAAGGTATTGTATTTCGTTTATTTTTTCAATAGTTAAAATTGCTCACAAGGAATTGAATAAATTGGAAATTATCATTGATTTGATGTATGATATTTGTGAATATTACATGTATCAGATTCAGATACATTGGATTTTATTATGTATGGCTTGTACAGAGGAGAGTGAATGTATTCTTATACACTACTTTTGTCTTTGAAGCTACTGATCAGATTTTAGTGAAATCTGATGCTGAGGCTCTGCATATTCTTATCTGGGTTTGTATTGGCCAGACATAATGGCTATCTTACAAAAGCTCAAAGTTTACTGATTATATGGAACATGGGAATAGTTGCAGGCTTCCCACTGTGGCGGCCCAGATTTGATCCTAGGTCAAGCCATGTAGGATCTGTGGTGCTTTTGGTTTCCCTCGTCATTTCTCATTCCAGCTGTTCCATATTCATTAATCATTACAACACTGGTGCTATGCTTATTTATTTATTTACTTCATATCCATGGATCATTATACATGATATAGGACAAGTTAAATGTTATCCTCATACTGGTAGCATTTTTAAATAAGAAATTAAAAAAAAAATAAAAAGGCTCAATGTACAAACCAGATTGTACACATCACATATGATTCACACTGAGACCTACATCTTTGATTAGAAACTTTTACTGTTAGTGTAGTTAGTATTTTTTATATTTTATAACTACAGTGTGAATAACTTTTCGGTGTTGGTTACAGTTACACCCTGAATAGAGTTCCATTTCTAATTCCATTCATAGTCTCTCCAGGCTTGAAGTACATTATTTGCTAACTAATTCATTCTAGTACCAGTTCAGTAACAGCAAAGTAAAACTGCAGTGAATATGGGAAAATAAATCTTAATGTCAAATAACAGATCAGCATTGCAATGAATAAACATCTAGGCCAATGAGACAGATAACATTATAAGGAAAAATAATTTATAACTCTATGTAGTATCAATATCTTTATTAGTTTGTAGCTTCACATGATTTGAAAGATATGGAAAGAACTGGTTAAGGCCCATTTCATAGTATTATCCTGGCATTTGACTAGAGGAACTGTGAAGAATCATAAAAGCCTCAGTCAGGACAGCTGGTGTCTGAATAGCTTTTAAATCTGAAGAGATGTGTGCATGCTGGTCATCGGAAATACCTGAAATAAGTTCCACAACAACTTTTGTACATAGTTTGTCAAAGGTTTAAATATGCTATAGAGTTCGGTAACGTATCCATCAACACAACCAGGAAAACATTTTATTCAGTTTATGAGGTACTGATTTTAATTGTGATACAGTTTTCCTTGTTGTGTTGACAGATACATTACCTAACCATAGTTATGACACAGAACAGGATGCACACTATAAAAATAGATTAAATACACTGTTTGCTGACCAATTCAATTGTCATCTGTATGGGAATACAGACTTTTTATCACCAGAAGAGTCATGTCAGCAATATGAGAACTTCAGGGCCAACAAGATATGCAAAATCACAATGGAAACCATGAAGCAGACAGCAAGTAGAGCTCTGTTTGCTGCCTACTTAGCTTGTGTTTTGACCACAAGAATGGCGGTAGTATCCTCCTCCAGATGTTGGTTGACTCTTGCTGGACTACATGTCATTATATCCCACAAGACAGAACTTTCCAGTTTTTATTTGTTAGTGTCATTCCCAGATACATGAATTTTTGCCACATTCTTAAAGGAACCATTAGCTATCTGCATGTTGTGATTTTGCCCATTCTGGCATTGATACATTAACATATATTTACCATCCTCCTCACAAGCATCTAACAGAGCATCCGTGTTTTTCTTTATGGCATTTATGTTTTTCACTAATAAATTATCATCATTGTAGAGCAGAAGCAGATGGATCCCATTCTATTTCATTTCTTTTTCTTGTTTTCTTTGACCTTCCTAATGGTGCATTCCAAAGTTTAAACTAACGGTGATTAAGCATCTCAACATACAATGTCAGATTTGTAATAACACATTTGTTTCTGCTTTATTAGTCACTTAGATATGAGAGAAGCTATGCAAGGAAGGGACCAGCTTCCTTCTATTGGCAATGTTCTGGCTGAGGATTGTTCAGAGAAGGTATGCTAACATAAACACTGGGAGAGTTACAGTATATTGCAGACAAGCAGAAATACTCATTCTTTTATTGGGATGTGTTACTTTTCTTGCAGTTTCCCAATATATTAGTTGGTGCTTTAAAGTATGAATAACACTCAAATTTAGTATCTGAAGCTTATTCAGGTAATTTAAAAACTACACAAGAGTAATAGCAAATGTTGTAATATCTTTGCTTGTTCTGTATTAGGTCCAGGGTGTAAAAAAGTAAAGTCATAGCAAACTTAGTTCAGGTATACACTTCATCTGATTACAAAATGGTGAATGCTTCCCTTGAGTGATATATTTATTTGTCTGGAAACACAACACCCACAGGGGAAGAGGTCTGAGTTTTTAAGATCAGTTTTCTCAAACATCATACTCTTGTTCAGCATCTTCATGCCCAGTATAAGCTCCAATTTTATCAAATTGTTCATAAATATGTGCTGAGGGAAGTAGATGTCACTGCAGTAATTGTATTGAAATTCTCATTATGCTGAATTTAATAATAATGAAATTAATGCCATACCACTGGACAAGAATGTTAAAAACTTCCTATACCCAAAACTTACGTTCATGTGCACTGTGACAATTTACACTACTCCCATCTGCATATTTTATGTCCTAAACATCATCAGAGATTTTCAGTCGAATTGTATAAGAGACGTACTCAAAATGTTAGGCAAATTTCATTTTGGTTTCTGTTCATTGTTTTGTTATAATAATAAAAATTAACGAGAATACCCCAAAGAACATGAAAACCCTTTACACAAAGGTCAAAGCAGATGTTTTATAATTCTTGAAAAATGTTGTAAAACATTAACTATATTATAAACCATATAATTCACTGAAATATACAAACTTTATTTGAAACATTTTTCAGTAGTCTACCTTCATAAATTTCATATAAGGGCAGACTGTAGACAGTGTTACCTTTACTACTAATTAGCTTTGGTGGGGCTATTTACAAGGATAATAGTTAAATAACTGGACTTACCTATAACAAATTATCAGACCTCATATGAAAGATCCAGCAGGCCCTTCCTTTGACAATTTCTACTTGTTTTAAATATCAAATTATATATATATTATAATTTCAATTAAACTATAAATGCTTTCTGTTCAGGGACAGAAAAAACAAAGAGCCAAGAAGTCGGTAATTGGCATTGAGAAAGAAGGAAAGAGAGCCGAAAGAATGAAAAATAGGGCAATGATGAAGGCTGAGCAAGCTCAAAAGAAAGCTCTGAAGATGGCAGCTGCTGAAGCATATCGTTGTAAAAAGCCTGGAGAGTGTCTGAAGGTAAGTGGTTACTTTACGTTTAAATCTGTACTGACATTAATGCTGCAGTGGTTTGCAAAGTTTTAGACATTTGTCAATGCTACTGTTAATGTGTATTTAACTCACATGCCTTATCTTGTTTCAGTACTTTTATAACACCTGCAAGTTTGGAAATCTTTTCTGTAATTGTGTAGTACATGTAGTTTAAAAATGTGCTGCTATCACACACATTAATCATTGGTATTGTGTGATTGCCCTCAAAACCACATTCTTAGCACAGGCTTTGTTTTTATTTCATATTTTCCATCATGTTCGCACTCAGTTTTCTTTAAATATGATACCTTTGTGTTTTAAAACATTATACAATATGATAAATGAAAGAAAATTAGAAGTGTAAAGGGTAGAAAGGATGTCCTCAAATCCTGTCTCTTCAAGAGTTATAGTACATTACAAACTAAACTTAACCTTGAATGAGTGGAAAGAGGCTTCTCATCGTAAGAATATAAATAGGGCTAGTGTGGCTTTAGGGGATATCAGTGGATATACAGTAATACAGTATGAATAAAGGAAGATATATAGTATTAATATTTCTAACAAAGAAACTGAGAACAGTTAATGATAGATAAATGAGGTTATCTACAAAATATGTTAACAAAAGAACTGCATCCACTATGTGAAACATTCTTAAATGACAGTCTTTGTGGATATGTGAACAGCAAGACTATGCCATTTATTTTAATTTAAGAAGTATCAATTAAACATGAGTAAGTGTAAAATACAATCTGAATCATACTTAATCTATCAGTCATGAATGTTTCGGGATTGGCTTTTTCATATTTAGTTTGGTCAGTTATGCTAGCAGAAAATAAGATGATTCCTAATATATTTGTTAGGGAATAGATGTAACTAACTTCATGGAGCTGAATAAATGCAAAATATAGTTAATATAAATACAAATATCTTTTGATATAATAAAAACAAACTGATTTTAATGAAGCTGAAATGAAAGCTGACCAACAGAAAGCTTGTATTGTTGATGTGTATAATGTACATAAACTTAAACCAAATTGCATCTATATATTTTTGGTGTTATCTTTGCAGTATATACAGGTGTGTCTAGATCAGCAGTTACTGACTGCAGAATATGGAGGAGAGATCTTAGTATCATTACAGTCAGCAGAAATGCAGTACAATATACAATCAAATCTGGTGCCTTGTTCCATATTTTGGACCAGAGAGGTTCAAGAGCATTTTGTGGGTGAAGACATGGAGGTGAATATTAAGACTAGAGCTTTTTCCATGAATACTACATGTACCTTACTAAAACTAGAACGAGGCTGTCTTATATTGCAGAATTATGTGTAAACACTGAATGTGGTTGTATAGGAGTTACTTAAAATGGCACAAAATTGGTACAAATTTTACAGATTGTTCACCCTTTTATTGTGAAATCCCTGAAAACGTTCAGACCGAATTCTCTGTATTATATTTAAACATCCTGTTGCACTCCATACGATAAATGATATAATGATAAAAACTCTGTCTCAAGTGCAAACAATATATTTTGTGTCTTTGATCTTGTTCCCCTACACTACATGTTTCGGCCTCAGACGGCCATCATCACGTGTATAACACTCACGTCGCTGTCACACTGCACCCAGCTCAAAATTTAACATTTAAAAACACTTTCCTTGTTATTATCAACTTCTACTTCGTTGATAACTGTCTGGTTTGTAGATTATTTTATCTTACACACGTTAATTTTGACTTTGTTGTAATAGAAATATAATAAAATCTTTAGTTCTAATTTTAAAAACCTTTAAAATTAGTGTCTGGTTTGTAGATTATTTTATCTTACACACGTTAATTTTGACTTTGTTGTAATAGCACTATAATAAAATCTTTAGTTCTAATTTTAAAAACCTTTAAAANGATAATAACAAGGAAAGTGTTTTTAAATGTTAAATTTTGAGCTGGGTGCAGTGTGACAGCGACGTGAGTGTTATACACGTGATGATGGCCGTCTGAGGCCGAAACATGTAGTGTAGGGGAACAAGATCAAAGACACAAAATATATTGTTTGCACTTGAGACGGAGTTTTTATCATTATATCAATTCTCTGTTTCGTTGAAAAATTACTGCACCTTTAATTTTGACAAAATTTACACGTGATTTCATGATAGTTCATGAAAAACACATAAAAGAATTACTAGACAGAACACTTCTAAAAATTTATTTTACATTTTTCTGCTTCACTGAAGTAGAATTTAATAATCTGCCACTGCTGCATACACATACCCTATACACTGAATTATTTTTATTTTAGAAAGGAGCTGAAATGATTATTAATAATGTTCTTTTGAGACATAATATGTCTGGGAATGTGCAGAAAATTACATTATCATGGATTTTGATTTTGCTATTTTGTTAGTGAAACATAATTGAGGAGCTGTTTCAAGGAAATGGCTGCTCCGGTCTAGACAACTGAGATTAACGGCCATGGGGATCCGTTGCACTGACCACATTACATACTCTATCCGCTAAAGTTGGCACTAACTTGGCCGACAAGCGGCAGTCGCTCAGTCGGTATAGTTTGCTTGTGGACTACAGACAACAGAGGTTATTGAAACAATGTATATTAAGATGTGATTTTTAAAGCTGCAGAAGTTACAGACTGATGATATATTCTGGGTGATATGATTGATGTCAGTCTATGCTAGTGTGCAGTTTCTTGGGCTTAACAGTTAAGGAATAACCATATTTTTAAGATGAATTTATTTTAATGGCATGACATTGACAGCAGTTGAAATGATCAAGGTCTTAACTGCTTTAGAAGCCTGAGTAGCTCAGTCATTATAGCAGAAGGGTACAGGTTGAATAGCCAGGGTTCAATTCACATCAGGAACAAGAGATTTTTCTCTGTCCAGATTGACTCTGGGGCCCACCCAGCCTCCTATCCAATGGGTACTGGGGATTCTTTCCCAAGGAGTAAAGCAGCCAGGGCATGAAGCTGACCACTCACCTACATCTAGTGATAAGGTTAAGAATGGCAGAGCTGTATGTCTGTTCCTCCATACATCTTCATGGAGTGGCACTTAATTAATCAAGCACATGGACAACTTTACATTTACCTTTATTGGTTATATTATGTTTTAGGTGCATGTAAGAAGCAGGAAGGAAGAGGAGGAGGAAATATTGATTGTGTGGCACTGGGAGAAAGTGATGCGTCTTATTCATGCTGTGGATCTCACAAACCATATACAATCCTTGCAACTTACACTGCCTGGCAAGAAGCTTACACTTGTGGTATATGGTGTAGAGCAATATTTCAGGTCAGAACTCAACCTATACAGAACGTCACTCTGGCATGCATTCAGCTCAGCAACTTTCATTATGTGTCAAGCTTCCTGTTATCTGGTGTGTATGGGGAATGGTGTTTACTGGTTACATTTTCAGAAATTCAATGCATTTTTGCTTTTGTTCTTGTTTGGGAGGCTTCCTAGGCATATAGTGGACTGATGGGTGAAAGGATTCAGATACGTACACTGTAACAAACACAGCTTTACTCTAATGACATCAGCATGTGGGAAGATAATAGCAATATCGGTGGAGGCTAGAATTACCATATGATGGGAGAACATAAGTGCATTTTAAGTTTGTTTATGAATAGCTTCATAAAAATGGTAACTTTACTTTGAAATGTTTGTCAGCTAGATGAAGATTGTGGATGTCTGGATATTGAATAACTAATAGTTTACAGTACTTTCTTACATGTACCATTGTATGCAGAAATTGAAATGTCAGTGAAAAAATCTGAGTTATGCAGGTATCAATGTATGAAAGTTTGTAACGTTAAAAAATGCTCCCATTTGAAAGCTAATACTTATACAGCTGTCAAGAAATTCCCTGCTGTTATGGAACCTGAAGGTTCCATTCATAAAAGCCCACAAATGGACTGTGTCTCATGCCAATTCAGTTTAGTCCATACCTTCACACCCTAATTCTCTGTGATTCATGTGAATATTCTCACAGTGAATTATTTGTTATATTCAAATCTGTGTTTGTCTCATGGGTGATATTTTCTCAGTTCTCGGTCCATGCCGAGATGTTACGAGCAGGACAATTAGTGAGAGTTTGTGAGTGGAGTGGAGTGAGTTGGTTGGTGAGTGAGTGAGTTAGAGGACTGCTGTGGATCAGTCCTTGTGAGTTGTTACCGTTAGAAGCTGGTAGCTGAGGTACGGGGATATTTAGGGAACCCAGAGGAAGGGGAAAGTCCACTGTAAGCAGTTACCAGAAAACTGGTAACAGAAGGCTGAGAAGATTTAGTGTGTGCTATAAGGAATTGCAGAGTGTGTGAATGAGCGATAGTGCTATAGTTACTTGTAGTTATGATCTGTAAGTGTTCAATAAATCCAATAACCAATCCAAACCCCATCTCTAGTCACTCATATGCCTCACACTATTTTATCATGTAACATCTTCAACTTTCCTTTAACTAAGGAAGCAACTGTGAAAAATGTTTGTTATTAGTTTCTGGAAATCCTGTGTGCATTTGCATGTGGATGCACACGTGTGCCAGATGCGCATTCACACACATATATACACTAACAAATATGTCTGTTCATTAGGTACCACAATTCTTCCAAGAGACAAGAAGTACGAGCAAAAGTAGGAAAATTGAAAACCAGCAAGAAGACAGAAAACTTTGAAAATACTCCAAGAATATCTCGAGACAAATTTGACACTGCATTGACAGAACTTCAGCTGTTTGCTGATTGCTCCCACAGACTGGTGGAAAAGCCTCATGATCTGGGGACCTTCATCAGGCAGTTCTCCAAGGCTATTGCAGAGGTTCCTTTCAAGTTAGTAAAATATTTTTATTGGATGTAATTTGACAGGTCAGTGCTCTATTCAGAAAGTACTCACCGGTAATAAATAATATCCTTAATATGCTAAATATATTCATAGACTCTAAGAAAGCCTGTGATTCAGTGAGAAGGGAGGGAAGTACTGTACAATATTCTCATTGTTTGGGGTACCCATGAAACTTGTTAGGCTGATTAAAATGTGTTTAAATGAAACATAAAGTCCATATGAGTAAACATTTATCTGATAATTTTCCTGTCCAGAATGGTCTAAAACAAGGAGTTGCTTTTGAACTTTGCTTTAGAATATGCCATTAGAAAGGTTCAGGAAAACGAGGTGGGACTGAAATTAAATGGGACACATCAGCTGGTCTACGCTGAAGGTGTGAATCTACTGGATGATAACACATACCATAAACAAAAACTTTAATTGATGCTAGTGAGGAGGTTGGTCTAGAAGTAAACATATATGTTGCTGTCTCATCACCAAAATGCAGGGCAAAATCATTATATAGATAGCTAACAGATGCTTTCAAAATGTGGCACAGTCCAGATATTTTGGAACAACAGTAATAAATCAATATTTGATTCAGGTGGAAATTCAGTCCAGAATCTTTTGTCTCCTTGTCTGCTGTCTCAAAACATATAAATCAGAATATACAAGACCACAATTCTGCCTCTGGTTCTGTATGGATGTGAAACTTGGTCTCTAACATTAAGGGAGGAACACAGACTGAAGGTTTTTTGAGAACAGGGTGTTGATGAGAATATTTGGCCTTGAGAGATGAAGTGATGGGAGGTTGGAGAAAACTGAATAATGAGGAACTTCATAACTTTTGCTCTTCACAAAGTATAATTAGAATGATCAAGTCAGGTAGGATGAGATGGGCAGGGCATGTAGCATGAATGGGAAAGAGGAATGCATGTAGGATATTTGTGGGAAACTCAGAAAGAGACTACTAAGAAAACCAAGAAAGAAGAAATGGATGTTAGATAGGATGGGGTGGTATGGACTGGATTGATCTGGCTTAGGATAGGGACCAATGGAGGACTCGTGCGAGCACGGTAATGAAATTTCAGGTTTCATAAAATGTTGGGAAGTTCTTGAGTAGCTGCACAACTGGTGGTTTCTCAAGAAGTGTTCAGCTCCATGAAGTTTAATGGTGTCCAGCATGTGAAGCTAAATACTTGTTCACCATCTACTGCTATGGTCAGAAACTCTATAACCACATTCTTTCATGCCTTCACAACTTGATGCCTAAGCACATGGATGCTACCATTTTACTTTTTACCACCAAAGTTTAATCAATCACATCTTCGTATTGTGATTCTAAAGCATGAATCTTGCTTTACATGACACCTTTTATGCAATACAAAGCTTTTGCAACATGTTGAATTTACACTGAAGATGGGGGCAGTATGCTCCTCTGAAATGTTGATACCCACTTACCAGACTACATGGTGTCATAACCCGGACAATCAAACACTATCAGTAATAAACTCCTGTTTGTCATCTAAATGTTATGAGAATTGTAATAATTACTTATCTTGTTCGTAGACATGAGAAACAGAAACGAGAACAAGAAAAACTGGAGTGGTATGCTGCTGGAGATTCTCGTAACTGTGTTCGAGTAGATAAGAATGGTAATGGCCTCCTCAGACTCTGGCAGCAGCAGTTGTGTCAGTTTAATCGGGTTTCCATGGAGACAGCACAGGCAATCTCATCAGTTTACAGATCCCCTTGTGCTCTAATACAGGTACTTCCACTTCACTGGAACATTATTAGTATACATTTATAGCAATGAGCACTTATACTGAATCCAATCTTTTTTGTACAAAGCCCTTTTACTGTCTGTTGTGGGTTTACAAGTGAGTTGTACAACAGTGAACAGCAATAAAGCCAATCCATGGTTTTGTTGAATGCATAGCAGGATGAAGTGAGATTTGATGTTCTCACAGTGGTGAAGTGGTGAGTATGAAGATGAATGCCTTCTGAGATGTGACACCATGTGCTCTTCTGCTCTGAAGATGTAGGTAGTAGGTTTCTCTGAAACACTGGTAATTTTCTGCTATATTATGTGGCATCACATCCCAGAATACAGCAATCTTTCAAAAAGAACAGTTTGTGAATCCCCTGCTCAAAGTACACATTCACCAAACCAACCAATATATGAGTACAACATTTTCCAGATTTGTAAGGAACACCAGAGAAGAAAACCAGCTATAAGGTATCAACAACCACACTTTGTAGAAACCAAAACCAGTGTCCATTTTGACAGAATGGAAACCATAGCCAACATTCATAACTACTATCCCCACATCATCAGAGAAGCAACTGAAATAAATATCCAGAAAACAAACAAAGAAGATGGACTAACTTTCTACATTAACTTCTAAAACCAAACGGATAAAGTTACATGCTCATACACACACTATTCTAGAAGATGGCATCAGTGATGTTCACTAAAAGTTCTGAAAAATTATGTGAACACTTGAAAGCAGTCTTGTAGTTTTCATAACACAGATTCTCTTAAAAAAGAATTACCTGTATGTCTGACATATGATTTTCAGGGGTATGGACTGTGTGTTTTAACAGAGGTGGCTTTTTACATTTTATAGGCATATGAGAATTGTTCGAGTGAGACTGAATCGGAACTCATGTTGGAGTCCATCCAGGTAAATGTTAAAGTATCTTTACTAATATTTCTAATTACTAAATATGTAGATGACCACTGGTAATTTTGTATACTTGTATTCATGAGGTACCGATTTCAAATCTTACTTCAGCTGCTGGCTACCTAACTATTCTTTTTGATGGAGTGGGAAGGTATTGAAAGGGGATAAACTGTGGTGTAGTGTTCCATAATTTCCCATAGTAAATTTTCTGTAACATCCATGAGTCTTCTAAGTGTCTATACCAAGTGAATAAAACGTTCTTTCACACTTAAATTGGGTGTGAGATTAGTCCCACGGCTCAAAATGGGCTGCATTTGTTTCTTCCTTTAACTTTTCTGTGTGAACATTACACGTACATTGAGTTTACATATATATTTCAGTCTATATCAACGATAATTTCATGTAATGTATTTACAGTTATATTTTATAGTCTGGTAACTGTTGAAGTAAAAGCATATAAATGTGCTGATTAAGGAATTCCCACAGTCCAATGATGTAAGGTCTCAGTAGCAAGGTGGTCCTACAGTTTCCTATCTATATTCAAATCTTCATGCACAATTTGTCTTTGATTAAAACTGTGTGGCATTTTGCAGATACGTCGAGGAGTGGGACCACTCACCACAGTGAAGAAGGTTGGACCAGACTTAAGTAAAAAAATGTATACATTCTTCAGGTCATTTGATGGCAAAGCAACACTGTCTCAGGAATGACATGCATACTGCTACCTCTCTGAATGTTATAAAATACATTTGACAAATGTTACATGTTCCACTTTCTATACATATTCTGGTGTGAAGTTTGTACCTGTAGTGTTTCAATTTAAGTTTACTGTCTGTATGTGTTGGTTCCCTCCGGTCAATATGCAATGGGAAGATTACATATTTTTCAGTTACTTCAGTTCTGTGCATTATTTATGGATTCATCTCACCTTACTGATGTCATCATATAATTATTAATTGTACTGGAGTGTTTTTGCATATAGATGCACAGTAAATTGGCTGCAGAACACTACTGCTGTACAGAAAAGTTTGTTATATTTTTATTTATTGTACAGACATTTCACTATACTCTGAAACATGTATATGTATGGGTATGTCAGGTCCACTATTTAATGAACTGAAAGTATAAAGAAATTAAAACACATAGGAATTCTCACTGAAAGAGATGACAGCTAGCCTGTAGCCAAATGATTATGCCTAGTTTTATGATAACATGGTCTTAAGTATGCCTATGAAAGTTAACAACTGCTCTTATGATATGTTCCTTTGGCTACGTGGATTGCTATGTACTTTCAGCATGAACGAGAAAATAAAATTAGGCATTTTCGTTTTTGTGGGTTCACAATCATAAATACACTCAAAATTTCTCCTCCAAGAACAGAACCATGATATAGAGGTCAGTCCTTGAGAAGCTAACAGTTGCTCAACTAGTCAAAAAATTCCAAGCATTTTATGAAATCTGATGGCTCGCTATTGTGTTCACATGAGCCTGTAACTGGTCCCTATCCTTAGCTACACCTACATGAGTAACTGGAAGTACAGCTACAACTATAGACCAAATCATAACTAATATACCAGCTAAATACTATCATACTGAAGTAATAAATAGCCTACTTTCATATCATTTTGCACAACGTATAACTATTAATGTCTGTACCACAACAAACAAGATGTTACAAAGAGGTCAGGAATATATCAGAAGCCAGTATAATAGGTCCATGCTCATTAATACAAACTGAAACCTGGATTGAAGTGTCCAGGGAAAATGAGGTAGGAAAAATGGGACACTTTTTATAGCATTTTAACTATCTTTAATATAGCCTGTCCCAAAATAAGGAGAAATACCATAAGTACGTCAAAAAGCCCCTGGATATAAAAAGATGCTGTAATAGCAAGAACAAAACTAAAGGATTTGTACAACCTTTATATGCGAAGTAAGACTCAGGAACATAGAGATATCTATAAAGCATATAAAAAGGAATATAATGTAATATTAAAAAATGCAAAAGCAAACTACATTCAGAATATTATAACCAGATCAAATAACACTTCGAAAATATTGTGGGAATTTGTTAATAGAGAAAGAGGCTTACCAAAAAAACTCACTAGTAATATACACTTACAAGATGGAAATTAAATAGTCTCAAGTCCAAGTAGAACATGTAACATATTTAACAAAACCTTCATAGAAACTGTAAATAAACTTACACTTGACAAAAAATTATTACATCCACAAACTAGTAATAACAATATAAGCATAAATGATTCACTTGTCCTATTAGAAATAACAGAGAATGAATTGATTAAAGTAATTCAGGACATGAAGAATAAAAAATCAGCAGGACTTGATGACATCTCGCCATATCTGCTAAAAAAATGTACATCTTACATAATAAAGCCAATCTTAGAATTAATCAGTGCATCGATCAGAGAAGGCATCTTCCCTTCTAAACTTAAAAAATCAGTAGTCAAACCAATCTATAAAAACGGGATAAAAGAAGATGCAAATAACTATCATCCAATTACTCTTGTACCTGCCCTTTCAAAAGTTCTGAAAACTGTAATAGCTAACCAGTTAATAGCATTTTTAGAAAAACACAATATACTTAATACATCTCAGTTGGGATTTAGGAAAAATAAATCTACTATTGATGCAATTTCCACAATTATTGAAAACATACTAGATAGTTTGAATGATAAAATAAAATGCAACTGTGTACTATAGACTTATCAAAAGCTTTTGACTGTATTCAACATAACATTCTCATGGATAAATTATACAAATATGGAGTTCGTGGTATACCTCATAAGCTAATCAAATCCTATCTCAGAAACAGAACTCAACACATAAAAGTAACACACACAGAAGGCAATCGCATGAAAGAATATTTGTCAAGTAGCCCCCCAGTGAGATACAAAGTTCTCCAGGGATCGGTCCTTGGCCCATTACTCTTCAACTTGTATATAAATGATATCCCACATCTAACACAAGACAAAACATGACTTCAAATAATACAGGAGTGGTAAAGCAATACTTTGAGACAAATAATTTATTTATAAATCCATCTAAAATTCACTATATTCTCTTCCAGACAAAACAAGCAGGCAGGAAAGTAATCTAAAAATACTAATAAAGAACAGGGAAATATCAAATGTAAAAAGCACAAATTTTCTGGGGGTAGTAACAGATAGTACCTTGAGTTGGGAATTACATATTGAAAAAACCTGCAGTAGAATTAGCTGTAACCTATTCATAATTAACAGGCTATGTAAAATACTCTATTAAAATGAAAGAACAACATATTATGGATTGATCTAGCCTCATCTATCATATGGAATAATAATACGGGCACATAGTGCTAAGACCCTCACTAGAAGAATTTTTGTACTCCAAAAATGGGCAGTAAGATACACGTACATTGCAGGGCTAAAACATCTGGAATCATGCAGGGATAGCTTTAGAAATTTAAAGATACTAACAGTATACTCACTATACATACAAGAAACAATCCTATATGTAAAAAAAAAAAAGTGTAACTGCACAGTGAATGAACAAGTACATACATATAACAAAAGAAATAATGAAGACTGTATATGGGCACAGCTTAGAACTTTATAATAGTAATCCTTCAGTAGCTGGCTGTATCTTTTACAATATAAAACAAATAGAAAACAAAAACCAGTTCATAAGGGAATTTAAGAAGTTACTTATCACGAGGTGCTATTACTCAACTGAGGAGTATTTGAACAATTTCGCGAATATTGGCTACTGATATAAGCAGAAGTATACAGCACATAATGTATAAAATGTTGTATATCTTATATAATTTTTCTGTATTAAGATTCTTATAACTTAATAATGTATATTAGCTGAAAGACTTGTCCTATATCATTGTATCATAATCTACAGGATTAATAAAAGAATGAATGAATGGTGTGGATGCTTTACAGCATTGTATCGTCAGAAATGCTGCCGGTGAAGTTAAATAAATCATAAATATACTGAAGTGTACTCTCTTCTGGAATGTGATGTCATGTAGTCTGGTTGCAATCCACCGACGTTTCAGAGGACCGTGCTGCATGTAATGCTGTAGAATTTCGGCAAGGGTTTTTGTAACTTTTAGGTATTAAGTTATCTTGGGTTCACAGTGGAGAAGTTAGACGAAGGGTAATGTTTGTAGTACAATGCGGAGGAGCGACGTCAGTAGAAATTTGTCGCATTGCTTAGACCGCTGATTCACATGGAAGAGACTGAAAACACTGTACGGCCAAGGCGTACCAAGTGCCGACTCAGCGAGACGGCCTGAGGAGATCCAACCCTCTTTACCCAGCTGACCAACGAGAGACGGACACTTGGGGGAAAATTCGCTCTAGTGAAGAGGCGGAGCATACCCCAAAGACGGGTGTCAGCAGGGGGAAGGTTATAAAGTTTCGGACGCAACTGGGAGAGGGTCTATCATTGCGTCTATTATTGAATCGATCATGGAATCTTTTTGGATCAAACAATCAATCTTTTGATCGTCGTAACTGAGTGTAGTAGCCAGCCAGAACCATGGTCGTGCCAGACCAAGTGAGGGACACCATCAGCTTCCTACACCAAGTAAGTGGAACTGTTCATATCAGTCATGGATATACAGTGAGATATTATTAAAGTGTCATGTTACAGGGTTAGGGCAGAGAGAGAGTAGGCCCTGAGTAGGGACGTAGGAAGTACCTCGAAGGCTAGGGATGGTGAACCAAAGTGTATTTTTCTCTAAATTACAATGTGTACGTAACCGGCCACTGTCAGCCATGAAAGTGATATGTATAAAGTGTATATATTAGTGGACGAGAGTAGACCGAGTGAAGGGGATGTGTGGTGTTAATGACTTACCCCCAGTCACACCCTCTATTTCCCCGTTCTCCCGTACCTCCCTGTGTTATCGGGACTGGGAACTCACAGCCATGAGGTAGTTAACGAGTCAAGTACCAAGTGCTTAGCCTTGCAACTGGCCATTCCCCAAGGGCACAACGGCATGGATGGCGGAAGAGGTGGAGAGATTCCTCCACGCCCCCTGTCACCATGGTGTAACACTGCATCCATCCACATTGGCAACAGACAGGCCTGGCAAGAAATCAGTAACACACAGACTGTAAGCAGAGCCGCGTCGGTGGACTTTTACAGCATTATTTGGTGTTACATCCTTGAAGACTGTACACTTCATAATCACAGACAGATCATCCTTGAAGACTGTACACTTCATAGTCACGGACAGAACCTCAAATCCAATATAAATAAATTACATTCGATCCGTTTCCACCCTTGGATATACTATAAAGCTACCTACCTTATTAAGTGAATAGTCTAAAATAATTTTTGTCCTGCTTTTGTTAACGCATGTTAAACGGCTACTAACACACTGCTCCTGTGTGCGTAACCTAATGGTAATGGTAAAGGTTGGTAAAAGTGGTGAACTTTGTAAACGTTGCGACCGTTGCGACCTTTGCGACGAACTAGTGTTCCATGGCGTAGTTACGTAGTTTCCATTCGGCGTCGCCACAGTTGCGCACATGGATGATTAAATTCCCTCATATAGCCACTTATTACCAACATTCGACCGACGTCACCGTTCAAATTTTGAGAAAAGTTTTTGACGTTTTTGACGGTATTCGGCGCTTCGGCGCACACTGATGACCCCGATGACCCCGATGACAAGGCTGTAGCTGTGGTTGCTGTGGTGCCTATGGGATTTATTTGTAATTACATTTCATAGATCCAGTTGTATTCCAGTAGGGCTGGATATAAAATTTGTCACATACAAAGTCTTACATAGCGTGGGTACCGAAACGTCTTAGTTATGAAACCCACAGTAGTTGCTGATGAAATGTTTCCAGAAGGTGCTGGCCCTTATATGGATTTAGAAGAGGTAACTTAATGATATAATGTTCAGATAATATTTGCCCATTTTGACGAACGTATTTCAGTTCTTAATTTAATTTTGAGCCGGTGTTTTGGTAAAACAGTGGACTAAGATACTTCTAATTTTAATTCAACTCTTATTATACTACAGAAGTTGTAGAAATTTATTGAGAGGTACTAACCTAAAACTTACTGTATGACAATTTTGGATCAAACGGGTAAACAGAAATTGTATCTCGTTTGTATTCGGGAAATGTCTACCACAGATCTAGGCTGATTTTAGATTTTTGTGGTTTACTTTGCTCCCTTCATACAAATACTGGTGTAGTATCATGAATAATGATTACTTCCAGTCCTTTGCAGTCTTGCAGTTTCTGAGTGTTTGCAATGAATACATAATTTCAAACCATACGTTCGGGATTTTCAGAATTTATGTGGTTTCTGGAGGTTTTCAATTAGTACATAAATTTGTATCAGTTTTCTCTAGATTGTTGTTGCCCTTTAAATGTGTGCAGAATAGATAATTAATGATAGCCTAATATCAGTCTGTGACAATAATTTATCACACGTTCTTACATTTAATCAGAGATCTGAATTATGAAATTCTGTAATGCATATAGCTTGACCCTGTCCCATTGAGTGTTTATATTTTATGGTGAAACTCACTTCTTTTGCAGGCAGGGGGATCCAGTGGACTTCTGATGGATTTGGCAGCTAATGAAAAAGCAGTCCATGCTGATTTTTTCAATGGTAAACCAATATAATTTGTTGTAATAGTAATAGTTAATGTGAGTGAATGACTGAGAAGTTTTATTCATATTTTCCATCAAACTCTGTAGTTAGGCTTGACATAAGCGGAACTTAAATTTAACATTGAACTTACCCATTTGTATCTGCAGAGACTGAAACATTTCCTCGGTTGTTAACACATTTTACTTGCATTGGAGAGATACCTGGTTTGAATCTCAGCAAGGGTACAGAGTATCCAGATTCAATGTCTTTGTGATTTTGTCAGTGCCTCCAGGCAAATGTCAGGATGTTACAGTAAAATAAAACTCTATTCTATCATGTTCATAATTTACAAATAATCTTCAGCGTCTCTGCAATTATTCAATTTTTTTCTCACTATTTTTCAAGACACCTATTATTAGAAACCAGCTGTCACCGTTTCCTAACGATGACCACTTAGGTGCCATGATGTGGGGCTGCCTGGGTGTTATAAAAGGGGTCTCAGCTGAAAGGGAGAAGTTAGTGAGATAAAATTGGATAGTTAAGAGTTATATAGTGACGACAAATAATCACTCACACAGATAGTGACATAGTAATGATAGCTACAGAATTTAAAGTGATAATTGTGGCAAGAGAGATATATGTGGAGGAGTTGAGGAATTGATTAAGAAATTTAGTGTTACTGTTCGTTGTGTTAAAGTGATTGTGTAATTCATAACTTCCAAAGTGCACTCCCTTTCCCAGTCACCAAAGCAACCAGTATCCCTTGAGAAAAAGATCTTATCGACTAGTCATGGCATACATATCACCTATTCTGCTGGTGGATGTGAGAATCCTGTAGTCCAAAGGATCCCAGAGGCTGGTGTCATTGGGATTGTTGTAGCACTGTTATTATAACCTCTCAAAATATTATTTGCAGCATGTGTAACATGTAAACAAAAGTGTCTGCACTATACATGCGCACCATTCCTCAGCTGTCATGCAACAAAAGTGAAGTCACAGGTGCACTTGTTTTGCCATTTTCTAAACATTTAGGCATTGACTTTTGTTACACTGTAATGGTGTAAATTCTTTAAGTAATGGGGTACTGTCGAGGCATGAGAACAGTATGAAGCACCTCATCTGTTCATATCCTGTTGGAACCTGGCCAGCTGATACTATGTAATGGAATAAAAAGTGCATTTAAAGCTTTTCTTTTGCAGTATGCTGATTTTGTTCTTTATTTTCAGATTTTGATGATCTTTATGATGATGATGACCTTCAGTGAAGCAGCATTATCTCTATATCTACTGTGATACTCACTGCAGACTTCTACATCAGAATGTATTTAATGATTAAAACAATATGTATGTTCAGTTGTACAGTTCTACATTATATTAAAAGCAAATATTACTTGTAACTTATACTTTACACTGTGTGCTTATTTCCTCTTTCTGAAAAACATTGTTATGTATAAGATGGTGCAGATTAGTGATTATTTTAATCCCACTGACAATATGCAATTGTGAGCTTCATTTTGAATATGAATTGTTCATATCCCAAACACATCATCTTTGTGGATATCTCATTTATGCCAAATGCTTCGAAGAACTTCATTGTAGCTTCAGGCCATCTCCTGCCATGAGCAGCACATTAGATCAGTAATGGTATTTTCCTACCCTCTTAAGTCAGTTGTACCAAACAGATTTAAAATTCTATATGCATGAGATGCAGGGATAGTGGAATTGTTTAATTTAATTACCCCCCCCCCAATGCTCACTTTTTCTAACATTCCATTAGCTTCATAAATCCAATTGCATATATGAATATTTCAACATGCTGAATCTGTTCACTGCATTAACAATTTCTGGCCACCCATCAACTCCTGCAGTTGCTCAAAATCATGGAAACCGCTGGAACTTAATCTGAACTTTAAGGGACATGCTGAAGCACTTTATGGCCCATCTCCTTGAGAACGTCTTGCTGAAAATGGCTTATCAGTTCTTGTGAATGGATTCTCCCAATGTTCCTTCAGTAAAGGGGAGTTAATTGCTGGCAATCACTTTTCATTTGGTACAAAATCAACTTGGATAACCCAAAGTATCCCAGAAGCTGCTATGATTGCCGGCAGATGACTGAACTTATTTATGTAGTAGAACTTATGTGCTCCCATTGCTGTGACAGTGTTTTGCTTTCTGGGTTACTGTGGTGCCCAGTATTAGTCACAAGTTGCTCTCTCTTCAGAAAATTTTGGCACCCATCTAGCACTACCAGGAATTAATTAAATAATTTTCCTGAGGAGTAAAGCATGGCCAGCGTGTAAGGCTGACAACCTTACCACCATTTATCAGCTGATTGTCTAGATAATGTGGGACCCTCAACATCTCACAACCCTATGGGCCTTCACTGCCTGGTACAGGGATAGCTTTACCTTTTACTCATCTAGGACTGTTTTCCTATCAAACATCTCTCTGAACTCTGTTTCCATAACTAAAGTAAAGCATGCAATTTAACAGTGGTAACACTTGATTCTAATTTTGAACCTTAAAGGCGCGTCCACATTACTCATGCTTGTGCTCGTCGGGAGACTTGTCTGGCTTTTACTTGTGCCCGTAAATCTTCATCCACATTACTTCAGTTGCTCGCCAGGCTTCGATGCATGAGGATTCGTAAATTTACTAGTAGTGTGTATAGGTTGTAGTCATATTTTAATTTATCGGTTATAGTTTTTAAATTAATAATTTGCTTGTCTTGTGACTTGTCATATAGTCCACATTACTCGTGAGCATAGCGAGTCACACAAGCACAAGTAATGTGGACGTGCCTTCAGATGTACTGGATGGAAAATACCTAAGCAGAGATCCAGATAAACCTGCAAGGTGAGTAATCATAACATACTCCCTGGATGGGGTAAAAGAAAGGCTAAAATAAAGCTAGAAAAAATGTACTCTTTAAAAACCATTTACAAATGTGGACTTCTCCTGTTTCTGTTGCTCCCACTTGGAGCATCGGTCATCTGTGAAATACTGCGTTTCACTTCAGTTTCTTAATCTCAGATAGTTGGTACGACTCCTTGGACAGGGGATCAGCCTGCTGCAAGGCCACTGCGCAATACAAACACAGACATTCATGCACTGAGTGGGATTCAAATCTATGATCTCAGTGTCTGAGCAGGCAAAGACATATAAAAGTGGACTAAGTATTTTAAACCAGAAACCCTAGTTCAGTATTTGCAGGAGCAATGTTTCAAACAGAAGCTTTAAACTAAATTCTGCTGTGCATATTTGTTCAATATTGTAAATATGAACTTCCTTGGAAGATTTTCTAATTCCTTCAGTGGCAAAAAATATGAAGCAAATGATTTTTGGTTCATAGTGAGAATATATTTTTTCAAGCTCACTGAACAAAAATATGCACATAAAGACAAAGTTCATTTGGAGATAAAAAACATTTGCTGTGCAGACATCTTCAATTATTATTATTATTAATGTTGCAATTAAAAAATACAAACAATATGAGATTAACTTTATCTTCAGAAAAGTAAGGACCTCTTGACTGCCCAGAATAATCCAATGAACGTAAATTGTGATCTGAAATGTTGCATTGATATTTCCAGGATGAAGAATTTTTACATCTTTTAGAATTATTCAGAACATTCTCTAAATGCCATGTTTGTTACTTCATCTCAGTCCCAGTATGACTGCATCGGTAGTTTTCAGAGAGACCACTTCACTTATGTCCACTGTTCATTACTCATTGTGGGCAACCAATTAGCACCAATATTTAACCGTTAACACTGCATTGCCAGTAAAAATATACATGTGGTTTACAATTTTCAATACTTGCAAATCATATTTAACAATGATTATACAATCTACTTCATACTAAAAACAATAACTGCAACCAGGAGGACTTGTTAACATAAACCAGACATGATGCCTCCATCCAAAATACAACAGGAAAGTAATCATTTATATAATTAAAGGAAATGTTTTTGTAAAACATTTACTGTACATTTTCCATTTTGTATCACATAATACAAAGGTTGTATTGTGTTCATTCCTGAAGATGCAGTACTTTGGGAAACTTTAAAAAATACAAACAAGGCATTTCCATCTACTAAATAAATCTGTTACACTCAGTTCATCCCAAAAATTATGTAGAGGCAATGAGATCCCTTACTACACAGATGTGCAATCTAAAAGACTTTTATCCAAATCATTGGGCACATGATGTCCTGAGTTGCAACTTGACTGCCTCGGAATGAAAACTAACAAGAGGCGCTCCTCACACACACATGCACGCACACACACACACACACACAAAGGGAATATGTACATATCTATGCTAAATTATCCATTTTCTGTGACCCCTTCTTTGTCAAATGAAATCACAGATCTCACATGTTTCAAACTACTTGGATTTGTAATTACACCATGCAGTGTTTGGTCCAACAAACTCCTACACACTGATTCCATAAGGTTTTAAGCGCACAATTTTCAAAGTTATTTATATTAATGTTTATGGTCTGTAGCTTCTCAGCCTACATTTGTACATGATGAATTATGTGCATTACGAAGTGTAATAGATAATCAAGTATAAATCAGGGTTATTTGTACACCATAGTAGTTTTCTTTAATGCCTGTTACTACATGTGAAATATTCTACTTTGAACTGGATGAACTAATAAAACCAGAGACGAACATTTCTTTGGACATGAATTGCAATTACTCATTTTCATTGAAAAGTGCAATGCTATTTATGAAATGAAAAGTCAATAATCTGTATTGAACTGATTTCTGACCAGACTTCATGTAGAGTGCATGAAATGGCGGATACTTTGTGTTTTCATTCTGAAGGCAATATCCACAAAGATGCACCACAGCTTGTGAAACTGAACCCCATTACAACCACAGAAATTCAATTCTGTGCCATGATGTCACATCTGGGTGAGACTTCTCCATACTGTCTTTAACACAAACATCTATGCAATGTAAAACTGCTAGGTGCAGAAGAGTAGTTTTACATGTGATAGGTTATAGGAAAATTCTATTTTCTACATTACTCCTTTTAAAAACATTAATTAAAAAAAAATATCTCTTAAGTTATTCTGTGCTGTTATTCTGGACTGAAATGTATTCTTGCCCTTTAAATAAGGCTGTCACAAATATTACAGTAAGAGAAACTTTCCAACAAATGTTCAACCAGATCTCAGAAACTTTATGATGGCAGTACTAATAATGTTCTCCAACCATGTGTGTAATTTTCTGCCACAAAGTTTCTTACACAATAGACAATGGTCCCAATCTCAGTGGCATGAGCTCACTTGCTTCATCATGACACTATGGCTTCAATAATTCGGAGAAGAAAAGGTTCTGTACATATGCCTTAGCTCAATTGGCAATTGAATTTGGACGGCCTCAACTTGTTGAAATTTGGTTCGAGGGAACAGCCACAGTATTCCACCCCACAGGTTTACTGACATTACTGAACCACAACATTGCTGAGGATATCCACAAGCTGAGCAATGATTCAAACATCCTAACACATATGGGCACCAAACACCATTCTGAAGACATTTCCATAATAGAAGTCCTTTTCATGTCTGCATCAATTGAATGGTGAGAGATGAGTTGTACTCTTTGATTTGTAATTGTGAAAACAGGACTGCTGAACAGATCAAGCACCTCCCAACTTCTTTTTCAAGTTACTCTGAACTTACCCGCTGAGGAAGCACAGTTCATTATTCAATGCTAAAGCAGCGTGGCAAATATAACATGAAACATCCTTTCCTTACAGCCTCCTGTTCTTCAAGAAGAATAACATCAACCTGCAATTTGGTGATCAATTAAGCTCTTTAATTTTCTTCTGTTGGTTCTCTTCACTTCTCTTCATTATTTCAATGAATGGCTAGTTAACTTCCAGGTCACTGGAAATATCAGACTCTTCATCAGAAAAGTCATGTATGGAGGGTGACATTGGATCAGAAAGTGAGGTATGAGATGACTGACGCGACAGTTCACCCACACCTAAGTTTGCTTCCAGTTCCTCCACAGTTAGGGAAGCTGATGAACTTGGCCCTGCCCCCAGTTCAGGCAGCAAAGGATCAACTTGACCACTTGCCAATTCTGGAATAAAAACCATATTATTTTGCAAAGACAATGCCTTACAAGACATGTGTTTAGATACTGACAAAGCCAGCAATCTTAGGATAAGATGACAAGGTACTGAACATGGTTCACGTAACTGTACTAAGCAGACAGTGGGAATCTTGGATTAAACTAGAGGATATAAAGACATTTATAGGATTTGCACAAAATGCTAGAATACTTAATAATTTAATAGAAATGGATAGTACATTAAAATGATAATAAAATCACTATAAATTCAACTGGGACTGCTTTGAACATAGTACAGTAATGTGAGTATGGAGATGGTATAAATTTTAGTTGAAACATTTTTCGATGACTTATATTTAATGAAACGCAGGGAAAAAAATTATTACTATGCACTGTACTGTCAACATAGATTCGTCTGCAACTAAATACATCAGGGCCTATGACGTACACAAAAGTGCAAAGAATACATCTGAAAAATACAGCTACTCTTGCTTCACAGTAATTGATAATCAAAAGTGATGCTGAACAGCTAGATACAGCTGAGTGATTCATGTACATATCACTAGGTATCTGATGCGTAGAATATCACCTGATTGTACATTCTTACATATGACTTCATACTTACGGACAACATAACTTGCCAAAGATTTTGGCACCATTCCTTTAGCTTTATGAAGATCAGCTTCAGAACATTCTCCCTTATCTAAGCCTGTCAACAGCAAATGAAGAAACAACATACCATTAGAAAAATCCCTGACATGATGCAAATGGTTTTCAGTGCATATATTTATACGGTTTCACGGTGTACACTATATTCTGTACAGAACATGCATTGCTTGTAACATTATTACAGCGACAAAAAACGTTGGCAATGTCAATTTATTTGCATTACAGATATGGAAAAACCTTCTTACAAACAAGGACTTTCACCATTATGAATACAGTGAAACCCTGATTTTATGGACCCAAATTTTACATTTTTCTGCATTTCAGGTATATTTTTTGTCATCCCAGCTAAAGCTCCATAGCTTAAATGTATTAGTTTACTCAATTTAAGAGTTTACCCATATTTCATGTATAAAAAATTGATTCCTATGCATGTTTTGAATCCTGTTTAAGTGAATGGATTTTTTTTTGTGTTCCAACTCAAGTAGTTCTGCACAGCATACAATGCAGTGTGACTCTGCCTATTCTTCATCTGTCCTCTGTGTCCATTGGAATTGGTTACTGTTTGTTTTTTTGTCTTGCATTCAAGTGTTGTGCTTTCTCTTGGAAGTGATTCTGAAGTAATGAATGGCCATGACATTGAAAAGAAAGTTAACAATAAACAAAAAAGTGAAAATTATTCAGGTGGTAGAAAATAATCCAACTGTGTTGTGAAATGAAACTGTGACATGTTCTGTGCAGCCTTCATTATCATTAAGTAACATAATTCTATGGAAAGCTTCAATTCTTTATGAAGAAAGTTTGTGTAGGGCATTTTCTGAGATTAATAAATGAATAAAGTTCAATGACTTATTATGAATACTCATTAAAAGGTAAAGGCAAAAGCTTTATTAGGGTGTGGAGGTATAGCTCCACAATTCTTGACCTTGGCACTGGATGGAGGTGAGCAGTGAGCCTCATACCTCAGCTGCCTTATGTCCTGGGAAAGAGCTCATGGTACCCATTGGACAGGAGGCTGGGTAGGCCTCTGAGCCAGTACAGACTCTGCAAGGTGGTGAAAAATCTTTTACCCTGCTGTGAACTGAACCCCAGCTGCCCAGTCCGTAGCCCACTGCTGTAATGATTGAGCTATTCTGGCTCCATAATGAATGCTCTGTACTTCAGCTCATCCTACTATAAAATTCCGAACACACTATTAAATATTTCTGCAGTGACGGTTGCACACTGATGTTAATACACATACATAGTAATAGAATTTTATCAAAATTGTGCCAATGATTTATTTTTCTTGTGATAGTCATATTAATATGCCTCCCTCCCACAAATGTAGTTTGTACAAAAGTGAGTGCAGTGTATATAAACATACTTTCCACATGTTTCGCACTCAAACTCAGACTGCCACTTGGCTTCAAAGTTATTACTCACCCAACACCATACCCATCTTCTTCAGAACCTCAATATCATCATGAATTTCAAATTTGTCATCAAAGTTGAATAGGTACTCCATTCTGAAACACAACAAAGTGGTATGGATATTCCTAAAGTCAAGATTATGTGACTCACATAAAGTTATTTATGGATTTCTGTTCATATTCCAGTACAGGATGCATCAAGTTCTGCAACCTGAAGGTGCACCACGACACATGGCAAGGGATCCACTTAACATGGCAAGAATGTTTAACAAAGACAACTGCTGAATTCAGCTCTCTGATAAAGCAGTAACTTTGCTTAGTAAATTACTTCAAAATCTACCATCTCACTTGCCTACATTTAAAACTTCCAGACCATACCACTACCCCCAACAAGACACTTCAACTGATAAATCACTCACGCTGTGGTAGGGATGCCTATCCTTCAAACAATACCTCACACTGAAATCATCAGTTTGGAGTAAAGACATCCACACTGCTGAAATCAAGTTCGGGTTAGGTGTTGTCCTTCAAAGTGTACATTGGAAAGGAGTCAGTCTTGAATCATCCCTTATTTCAAGAGACACCCAAAACAGCAGCAATAGTTTTGAAGCTCTCTAAATCACTGTTCCACAAATGCTATACCTTGCAGATGTACAGTTACTATAATTTTAATTATATAATACATGCATAAGATGCAAATTTTCTGTACTGCAGTACATGCTGTCTTATGTGTTTACAGGTTCACTCAAATAAAATGAAGCCTCCCATGAAAAGTGTCAATTCAAGTATTGGCATGTTAATACATTGTATAGTCATTAAGTTGGTGGACTGTGGTTTTTATTGCATCATATTACAAGGTATTCACATACGCTTACACAGATCCACATCGGCCCTCAAAATAGTTGCCATTGGCTGCTATGCAAGTCTTCCAATGTTGATACAGCTGCTGAAAATATTGCTGAAACATAATGGCAGGAAATTTCTGTACGGCATCTCTTGTGGCACTGACAACCTCCTTGGATGCTTGAAATCTACAACCACATAGCTTTGCTTTCAAGCGGTGAAAGAGAAAGAAATTGCATGATGCGAGATCAGGTGAGTACGGACGGTGTGGCAAAACGATGACCTGTTGCCTTGCCAGTTCCTCTTGGACAAGAACAGAGTGATGTGCAGGAGCATTGTCGTGTAGCAACAGCCAATTCTTCCTACGCCAAACATTTCACAAAGGGGTTTGCCTAGTTTTTGTCAGAACATGAAGTCTGCCCGTTGTTCAAACTGCCACATTTTCAATTTCTGCCACTTCCATTTAACTGCAGTTCACAATAGAGGCAGTAGTTTTGCACATACTGTTTGCACACAACTGCTACTTGCTGTGACGAGAGATGAGCTAACAGGGCTTCATATCGCACCTCAACCTATCCACTGTAATGTATTGAAAAGAAGCTTTCCATCCAGTCCACGAACTTATTGACTATGGTAGCAGACAGGAAACTAAAACATCAAACCCTAGTATTAATCCAGAATCTTTCCACAATATCAGAGACAGCTTGAACATTTACCTCTTACACGTTTTGCACAAGAACTGAGAATATAAAAGAGACAATGAGGGCCACAACATAATCACTGAAATGGTGCCAGTATTTTCAGGTCCTTCACAGTGAAAAACTTGCTCCCACACTGAAACTTCTTTTCCAGATAAATCTTGGGTTAATTTGAATACACATAGTATCACAAAACAAGAGGTACTGGAGAACAAGAAATCTGTATCTCAAGTGTGAAGTTCCTTTCCATGACATAACGGTTTATTTAGCACATCACGAATGATAGGATTATGGTTTCTTAATTTTATGTACGTATAATTAATTTTAAAGGATCAGTAAGGCAGATGCTGCATCCAGATCATTAAACTTCATCCTATGATACACCTTGGGTCTCATACTGCTGAAGCTGGTTGGGTAGGAACGTTGGCAACTGAATTGTAAGAGCATGCACAGTGGAAAGACATCATGGCACAGTCACCAGATACAGCTACTAATATCACATATACGAGTAAGAGGACTGTATTCACAAGAACAATCACACTCGTGTCACGACACAGAAAATTCCTGAAATGTCCTTATATGACATATACCTGCACAAGATCAAATTCTAGACAGTTATACGAAATTAAACTATTTGCTTACTTGTCATTGGAAATGCTACAATCGATGACAGTTTTTCTACTGGTATTAACAATGATAAATGGCAGTTGGATGGCAGAGTTTGCAGCTGGTGGACCACACTTACTTTCCACAGATCTATTTCTTTCAACGAGGTTTTTGAATGATATTTGCTGAAAAAATTAATTAAATTAGTATTAATAATAAATACTGTCATTCTAAAAAAGAAAACAACATTCAGAACTAAATGCATGATCTTTCTGGATCAATTCTTCAGCTGATCAAGAAATTCCATGTTATGGAACCTAAAGATTTATCACAGCCGTCACAAAAGCCAGTCATCAGAACCTATTCTGAACCAGTCCAATCCACTGCACATCTTTATACACAAAATTTCTATAATACATGCTAATATGCTCATTACAGCGACACACCAGTCTCATTCCCTGAGGTTTCCTAACCAAATCACTGTATGCAATCTTCTGATTCCTCCATGAATGATATGTCCTGTCAAGGTCAACCTTCTTGCCTCATCATTCTTAACATTATTAGGTAAAGTACAAATTATGGTCCTTGTTATGTAGTTTTCTTAATTCCCTCACTGCTTCATCTCCCCTGAATCCAAACATATTACTCAGGCTATGACATCAGTAATTTCACTATACTCAAGCACCACATGAAGCTTACATCATACACAACTCTCCATAAGGAAATTAGGCTTCCAGTTGCAAAATAACTTCATACATAATATAACTAACCTGCAATATAAGGTCGTGTAGTTGCTGTGTTTTTAGTTTGATACGTTCAATTCTTCGCTGCTTATCTTTTTCTAGGTTAATACATTCCTGCAGTGAGTTGGTAGGCAGGCCCAACCACCGAATCTCTTTCTTCTCTTTAGAGATGATATTCATTGCCATGAGAACATTGAGTGCATCGTACACACGCCTCCGGATATTCTTCTGGTCATATTGCTGAAGACAAAAAATATGTTCACTGTTCAGAAAGAGAAAGAAAAACCAAACATGTATACTGTTTCATACTGAAGAAAAAGGGATCCCTGGATAGCGGTCAGTATTGTGATTGGCTGCAGGCTTGACAGCTGATGGGCTAGAGTTGAAGTCCTGGTAAAGGCAAGGTTTTTGTCTCCGTATCATCAGACCAATTCTGGAGCCCACCCAGCCTCCTATGCAATGGGTACCAGGGACTTTTCCCTGGGGGGTGAAGCAGCCAGGTCATGAAGCTGACCACTCACCTCCAACTACTGTTGACATCAAGAATATGTGGATTCACTCCCCCATTTATCTTCACAGAGTATCGCTTTATTAGTTATGCACAGGGACAACTTTATCTTTTTTTTTACTGAAAAAAAAAACCCTCTGTATACTGTCACATACTGGTATTGTTAATGCTTAAGACCACTCCACAGCTAGATGTACACAGATTTCCTGCCTCCTCCAAAGAGCTGCAATAGAAAATAAATTATGTTCAGTAAGGAATCTGCCCATTTCTATTAACAAAAGACAACTGTAATAACATACAAACAACAGGCAATCCCTTTTCCTCTCAAGGAAAATCCAGTACATTATTTTTAGAATATGGCGACAGGAATTATGATAGGATGGATAAATGAAAGAGAGATGATTTTGTGTCAATGCAAAAGAGAGAGAGAGAGAGAGAGAGAGAGTAAAGCTATCCCTGTACAAGGCCGTGAAGGCCCATAGGGTTGTATGAGTAAGAGGGTCCCACAGTATCTAGACAATCAGCTCAAAGGTGGTGGCAAGGTTGTCAGCCTTACACACCGGCCGCACTTTACTCCCCTGGAAAATTATTTAATTAATTCCTGCTACTCATTTCTGTTAGAGGCTGAGTAAACCCCAGGGCCTAATGCGGCTGGAAGGATTAGGTCAACTGGAAAATCCAATGACCTCATCGGGACTTGAACCTTATCAAGAAAAAATATATGGTGGAACCTGTAGGAACAAATATAAATACCACATTACCACATTATACTCAACTTCATAACTTCATTTTCCATAACAATTATGATTTGGTCAAAATTTTATCAAAGCACAATTTCATCAGGCAATCACACAGTGGAGCCTGTAGGGACGAATTTCCAGACACATTGTATATGGAGTTTCAGCCCTCAAGAGATTTATCAGGACTAATTAGGAAACAAATGAGCACACTTAACTAAACTTTCTTATTTTACAGGGAAAACAAAGTACGAGTACTTAGTTGCCAACAAACGTGGAATCTAAAACATGTTTATTACAACTGTAAATGAGTACCTTATACTGATAACATATGCAGTGCATACACCAGCACCAAGAAGCAAATGGATGTTAGTAACTGCCAAAGCATCCTGGCCCCTCTCTCTTCCCTTCCACCCTATCTATCTATGGCCAGATACATGCGACAGAAATCAACAGTGGTAGCCGCATTTCACAAGTAAATCAAGTGTAGTGTGCATTTTTCTGAAGTCTTAATATGTATTCCTCTGACCTGATAATACAAGGTGGTTCAAATATGACCAGGACTGATTTTTTTGTAGACAAGCTGCACTGCGCAGCAGCTGTGCGACCTTGAGAGAGTGAAGCCACAACCTCCACCCTCCCTCCTGTTAGGTTTAGAACCTGTTCAGTCCTGTCTGGAAGTTGCTAGAGTGATGAGAGAACAGAAGGTACCGCGGAGTGTGGAACAACATATTGTGATCAAATTCCTCATTGGAGAAAACGTCCAGTCCACTGAAATTCACCACAGACTCCAACAACAGTATGGGGAAGAGTGTCTCTCACGGATCCACGTGTTTGGGTGGTGTAAGTGCTTCAGAGAGGGCAGAGCACGTGGAGAATGAACCGCATGATCGTTGGCCACGAACATCCATCACCAAGCCGAACATTGATCATGCAGACATGCCTATTCGTGAGAATAGGCGCATCACTATCAAGGAACTTGGAGTAAGATCCGATCCAAGCGATAGACAGGTGGAAAGCTGATAGCCTTCCTTCAAGACAATTCACGCCCCCATACGGCCAAAATAACAATGGAAACCCTTCGGAAATTGAAATGGAACCTTCTGACACATCAGCCGTACAGTCCCGATTTGGCCCCAAGTGATTTCTACCTGTTCGGAAGGCTCAAATCAGACTTGTAAGGCATGTGGTTTGTGGACAACGCCGCCATCATCCAGACTGTTCAGGAGTGGATACGCCGCCAACCACAAGTCTTTTTTTTGGGGGGGCATCAGGATGCTTCCAGAAAGTTGGAAAAAATGTGTTGACTCCAGAGGGTAGTACGTTGAAGACTGACATGTGCAAGTAAGTGTTTGGCAATTATGTTCTTTTTTTTTTAAATCAGTCCCGGTCATATTTGAACCACCTAGTATATAAGTCAGATGGTTGTCAGTATGTGAAGTTGAAAATTACATGATCAGTTACTGTCATATCTGTTTGACCAAAAATATGTGGCTTATAATCAAAATTAAAGATTTGTTACTTAGTTTTATTTTCTGAAATTTCTCTTCTAAAAGCAGGAGTATTTAATTATGAGAGTAAATAAGGTATATCATATTTCCAAGAACCCTGTGTATGTAATATGTGTTTATTCCAGATATACTGCATACTCTGCCTATCTTCTCATTATAATCTTAGATATTTCAAACACACAAACATAATGAAGTATTTATATACAAAATTTACTTGTGATACACTTTCATTAAAACTGTCAACCTCAGAACGTTCACTTAACTAGACACACAATTTATGATAATGTGTATACATAATTATTTTGAAGCCAGTAACAGCAATGTCTTGTACATCACTCTATCACCTTTTTAAAAATTTGCTGCATACACACTTATACACACTCCTTATCATAATGAGTGGAATGAAGACATATTTTTTTTATGGCTGGTTTGATGTGCAATTATTGCCTATCTTGTCCATTCAGAATAATGACAGAATCTCTGAAATTTACCTGATCTGTTGGTGATGTCATAAGTGAAGGATTTGTAAATTCTGCAACTAACTCATCAGCAACTTCATTGTAAGATGTTGTGCCCTTCTTACGGACTTTCTCACACACCTTCATTGAAAAATGGCGGAGGCCTTTTCCAACTTTTTCAGTCTTCCTTCGTTTACTGTAAACAACAGATGATGTCATGATAGTTGAAAAACCTAAACCTATGTACTGTATATCAAAAATACACACACTATTACTCAAGTTCGACTACCTGAATTTTTATGACAATAATGCTAATTAAAATCACTTACTACTCAGGTATAAAGTCATTCTCCATTTCTTGACGTTTACGTGACCCACTGTGATCCAAGATAGGTGAAATGTAATTCTTTGGCGGATTTGATGGCAGAACATGCTGAGCTGCTAGCCTCTGTGTTGCACTTAACACCTGCCAAATGTGCCACGAATATTAACATTGAACATGATAGAAATAAATGCTACTGTGTATTCAGTATACTAAAATATTCCTATGTCAAAAAGTAAAGAAATAAGAACCGGTCAAGTTACACTTACCATTGGATTTGATGCTAAGTGTATCGTCTTTGGTAACAATGTTGGCTCTGACCCCTTCAGTGTTGAAACTTTCATGGGATTAGCTGACTGAATTGGTATTGTCATAACATGTGGAGCTCCTGTTCAACAGATTAATGTCATGTTCATGGAATCACAACCTCTAAAGACAAGGCAAGGTATAAGCATTCCAGGTTTTCATTTGTGTGGTACTTTGTTCAGAACTTGGGACTGATATTCACTTCTGCCAAACAAATTTCAAATCTCAGGACACAATCACTTAAAAAAAAGACCATAACTACTTTCTCTGCCTTTCTTCGTCACCTGCTCTTCACATAGGCCAAGAAGCCTCCTTGCGTGTTATTCATGCTCTCCAAATGCTCAAACATGATACTGTATCTCAACCTTAACTCCACACTCTTCATCAAGAGGATAGTGGTTACTCAACATATCAAGAAATTCCCTAGGATTAGTCTGGTAGATCCACAGTGTGATATTTCAGAAAATCATAATCTTAATATTCACTGCTCTTGAGAACTTCAAATCTCAAAATTCCCTGGTGTTTCAATAATGGTAAAACACATCTTTTGAGCAATATGTCATTGTACTTTGGAAAGATGTGAATTTCTAAAGTTCTGCCAAAAGCACACTGATGCCATCTAGCATCTCTACTTCAACAATGAAGCAAAGCATTAAAGATTCATACAGCAATAAATGAATAAATATAAATACAGAGAATATCACTTCAATTCCAAAATGTTGTCAGAATAATACCCTCTGATTCTCCCTCTACAGTCAGAAATCTAGTCCCTGCTCTTTGTCTGTTATGCAGGCTACTGGATGATGCAACTTTGCTAATTACCACTGTGTCACCTATCAGAATGAATCATGAACATTATCCCACTACTGTTTTACTCTAAGAACTCCACAGCATCATCTTCAGCATGACCATCATATGTAAACTAAGATGTGTATGTGAACACATGCTCGTACATGCATGCAAACTGCTAAATTAGCTTAGCAACTATTACTGCAGAACATACTTTGTGCTGTTGTTTTCGGGCTCTGAAGGCTGAGAGTACGAAGAACCTGAGCGCCAGAAGTAAGAACTGTGGCACCCTGTAAAAAATTGATGAGATGTTAAGTATCATGCAACAAAGACACAGTTCACAGTATACACACAC
>NW_019719379.1:836361-892345 GCF_002891405.2 Cryptotermes secundus
AGAAATCAACAGTGGTAGCCGCATTTCACAAGTAAATCAAGTGTAGTGTGCATTTTTCTGAAGTCTTAATATGTATTCCTCTGACCTGATAATACAAGGTGGTTCAAATATGACCAGGACTGATTTTTTTGTAGACAAGCTGCACTGCGCAGCAGCTGTGCGACCTTGAGAGAGTGAAGCCACAACCTCCACCCTCCCTCCTGTTAGGTTTAGAACCTGTTCAGTCCTGTCTGGAAGTTGCTAGAGTGATGAGAGAACAGAAGGTACCGCGGAGTGTGGAACAACATATTGTGATCAAATTCCTCATTGGAGAAAACGTCCAGTCCACTGAAATTCACCACAGACTCCAACAACAGTATGGGGAAGAGTGTCTCTCACGGATCCACGTGTTTGGGTGGTGTAAGTGCTTCAGAGAGGGCAGAGCACGTGGAGAATGAACCGCATGATCGTTGGCCACGAACATCCATCACCAAGCCGAACATTGATCATGCAGACATGCCTATTCGTGAGAATAGGCGCATCACTATCAAGGAACTTGGAGTAAGATCCGATCCAAGCGATAGACAGGTGGAAAGCTGATAGCCTTCCTTCAAGACAATTCACGCCCCCATACGGCCAAAATAACAATGGAAACCCTTCGGAAATTGAAATGGAACCTTCTGACACATCAGCCGTACAGTCCCGATTTGGCCCCAAGTGATTTCTACCTGTTCGGAAGGCTCAAATCAGACTTGTAAGGCATGTGGTTTGTGGACAACGCCGCCATCATCCAGACTGTTCAGGAGTGGATACGCCGCCAACCACAAGTCTTTTTTTTGGGGGGGCATCAGGATGCTTCCAGAAAGTTGGAAAAAATGTGTTGACTCCAGAGGGAAGTACGTTGAAGACTGACATGTGCAAGTAAGTGTTTGGCAATTATGTTCTTTTTTTTTTAAATCAGTCCCGGTCATATTTGAACCACCTAGTATATAAGTCAGATGGTTGTCAGTATGTGAAGTTGAAAATTACATGATCAGTTACTGTCATATCTGTTTGACCAAAAATATGTGGCTTATAATCAAAATTAAAGATTTGTTACTTAGTTTTATTTTCTGAAATTTCTCTTCTAAAAGCAGGAGTATTTAATTATGAGAGTAAATAAGGTATATCATATTTCCAAGAACCCTGTGTATGTAATATGTGTTTATTCCAGATATACTGCATACTCTGCCTATCTTCTCATTATAATCTTAGATATTTCAAACACACAAACATAATGAAGTATTTATATACAAAATTTACTTGTGATACACTTTCATTAAAACTGTCAACCTCAGAACGTTCACTTAACTAGACACACAATTTATGATAATGTGTATACATAATTATTTTGAAGCCAGTAACAGCAATGTCTTGTACATCACTCTATCACCTTTTTAAAAATTTGCTGCATACACACTTATACACACTCCTTATCATAATGAGTGGAATGAAGACATATTTTTTTTATGGCTGGTTTGATGTGCAATTATTGCCTATCTTGTCCATTCAGAATAATGACAGAATCTCTGAAATTTACCTGATCTGTTGGTGATGTCATAAGTGAAGGATTTGTAAATTCTGCAACTAACTCATCAGCAACTTCATTGTAAGATGTTGTGCCCTTCTTACGGACTTTCTCACACACCTTCATTGAAAAATGGCGGAGGCCTTTTCCAACTTTTTCAGTCTTCCTTCGTTTACTGTAAACAACAGATGATGTCATGATAGTTGAAAAACCTAAACCTATGTACTGTATATCAAAAATACACACACTATTACTCAAGTTCGACTACCTGAATTTTTATGACAATAATGCTAATTAAAATCACTTACTACTCAGGTATAAAGTCATTCTCCATTTCTTGACGTTTACGTGACCCACTGTGATCCAAGATAGGTGAAATGTAATTCTTTGGCGGATTTGATGGCAGAACATGCTGAGCTGCTAGCCTCTGTGTTGCACTTAACACCTGCCAAATGTGCCACGAATATTAACATTGAACATGATAGAAATAAATGCTACTGTGTATTCAGTATACTAAAATATTCCTATGTCAAAAAGTAAAGAAATAAGAACCGGTCAAGTTACACTTACCATTGGATTTGATGCTAAGTGTATCGTCTTTGGTAACAATGTTGGCTCTGACCCCTTCAGTGTTGAAACTTTCATGGGATTAGCTGACTGAATTGGTATTGTCATAACATGTGGAGCTCCTGTTCAACAGATTAATGTCATGTTCATGGAATCACAACCTCTAAAGACAAGGCAAGGTATAAGCATTCCAGGTTTTCATTTGTGTGGTACTTTGTTCAGAACTTGGGACTGATATTCACTTCTGCCAAACAAATTTCAAATCTCAGGACACAATCACTTAAAAAAAAGACCATAACTACTTTCTCTGCCTTTCTTCGTCACCTGCTCTTCACATAGGCCAAGAAGCCTCCTTGCGTGTTATTCATGCTCTCCAAATGCTCAAACATGATACTGTATCTCAACCTTAACTCCACACTCTTCATCAAGAGGATAGTGGTTACTCAACATATCAAGAAATTCCCTAGGATTAGTCTGGTAGATCCACAGTGTGATATTTCAGAAAATCATAATCTTAATATTCACTGCTCTTGAGAACTTCAAATCTCAAAATTCCCTGGTGTTTCAATAATGGTAAAACACATCTTTTGAGCAATATGTCATTGTACTTTGGAAAGATGTGAATTTCTAAAGTTCTGCCAAAAGCACACTGATGCCATCTAGCATCTCTACTTCAACAATGAAGCAAAGCATTAAAGATTCATACAGCAATAAATGAATAAATATAAATACAGAGAATATCACTTCAATTCCAAAATGTTGTCAGAATAATACCCTCTGATTCTCCCTCTACAGTCAGAAATCTAGTCCCTACTCTTTGTCTGTTATGCAGGCTACTGGATGATGCAACTTTGCTAATTACCACTGTGTCACCTATCAGAATGAATCATGAACATTATCCCACTACTGTTTTACTCTAAGAACTCCACAGCATCATCTTCAGCATGACCATCATATGTAAACTAAGATGTGTATGTGAACACATGCTCGTACATGCATGCAAACTGCTAAATTAGCTTAGCAACTATTACTGCAGAACATACTTTGTGCTGTTGTTTTCGGGCTCTGAAGGCTGAGAGTACGAAGAACCTGAGCGCCAGAAGTAAGAACTGTGGCACCCTGTAAAAAATTGATGAGATGTTAAGTATCATGCAACAAAGACACAGTTCACAGTATACACACACGCACACATACATTTCACTACATTACTGCACACTATTTTCATAGAGTTTCTGAATAATCATGAGAAAAAGTTAAATAAAACCTGAAAATACACAAACATTAACTATATGGCATAGCAATCCCCCCCAAATTGCAAAGGCTATGTTCCTGAAGAACAAGGCAGCTGGCAAGACCAAGGCTATGAGAAATACTAAGTTACAGGATCTGTGGCTAGTGCTGCTCACAAACAGCTATTAAAATGCTGTTAACTTTTATTAAAAAAAAAAACCCAGAGATTTTAAGAAAATATACAACATATTGTCATAAACACACTGCAACGATAATCCCTGAAATTTAGAAAATGGTTACAGATGTCATTTGAGCCCTGTCCTCATCAAATGTGGATCACACTGTGCAGAAGCAACATGTACTATGATAAACTGAAGCTATATAAAACAAACATCATGGTTGGCAAAACTCTATAGAAATTAAACACCATGGGTAATCTGTGGTTGGCAAGAAATTGGTGTACTTGGGACTGGAGAGCCAGATGACTGTGAAAACTGTTCTTTCAATGCTCACAGTTCTCAAGAAGTGTTAAGAGTATCAGGTTTGATGTTTCCATGATAATATAGCACTCCAAATTTTTGAGGGTTAAAAGCAACTAAGGTGAGTGACTAACACATGCCCTAAGTCCTAGAAACTTTAACTGCAGGTAAGTTTATGTACCCATGAGAATATGTGAAAAAGTAACAAGATTTCAAAAGCCATTTATTCATTTTATAAGAAAATTCCAATAAAGTGAGATTCAAAGTAATAATGCATATAAAAAAGTGTGTGTGTGTGTGTGTGCACACACAATTCTGAATGACAGTAACTTCTTCTGGAACGACATGTTCGGAATATAACATAGAGACATGAAAAAGATACTGTCTGACATCAAAGCATCTGAGTCAAATGTTCAGTATAAAGTAATTCCAACGAAGGCTTTTCTGGCATTGGGCTTACCTCTTCAATTACAATTTCAGGATGGTTGGTTAAACATGTAGTTTTAAGTACACATAGCCTTCCATTTGTAACCAGTTCTACCACCTGTAATGTTCAGCTTTATGATCACATGACCATTTCAGATCATCTTTTTGTTACACTTTTACAGTTTATGCATAATTCATTTTTGAACCTGTTGTGTATCTTCTGGCTAGTGGAACTTAGGTTTGATGATGTTAGCAGCAGCTGCCAGTTTCTCTAATGGCAAAATTGGCCTTGGTCTTGCCAACTGGGTTGAATTTTTAAGGAACATAACTCCCCAAACTTGGCAAATGACATTTATGGGAAATTTATATTGTGCTAGAGTATGAAGAATGGAACCCTCATTTTCTGAATGTACACAATGTGACTACACAAAATGCATGAGTAAGGTGCATGTCAAAGCATGCCATGTGACACTATTAACCTCATTCCTTACAACACATTTAAATTGACTACATGAACTGAATCAGTTTATTAGATTCTAAAGGATTCTGATGAACGTGTATAAAACTTAGAATTACTAGGTTTTCAGACTCTGTGGTATAGTTCGTTTGTGGATTAAAACCATGGAGTTGGTAGTTTGTCCACTGTCCAGTATTTAACTAACTGTAATGAATCTGACATGGACTGTCCAGTGATTGAGGATGGCTCTTTCTAAGGATCCCAACAGAGTAGGTGTCTCCCCTTCACCTGACAACGGAAATAGATCCAGTTTACAAAACTCTGTTTTTTTCTAGGTTTTAGAATACCGGATGATGGATGAAGTCCGAAAACCCAGTAATTCTGAAAATCAAATTTATATCTAGTAACTACATGATACTTTTTCAGTTGGTGTGTATTATCTCTGAAGATCAAAACCAAACTTTGCAGTCAGATGTTGAGTAGTTTTAATGCACAGAGAGTTTTTTAACTTTGTTGATCAGTTAACAACTCCACACTTCACGGCAACTCGCATACGGCATGCCGCAAGGTGCAGGCATCAGGCAAAATTTGCATGCATCTCACAGCAAACGGCAACCTGGGTGCCGTAAGACCACTCAACAAAGTAAAAATCCTCCCTGTATAATAATGACTTTGGAAAAATCTGTATACAAACATCAGTATTGTGGTTAAATTTGCAATGTCCTTAAGCATCTACTCCAGAAAGTGCATGAAGGTGTGGCTATAAGAATGCATGCATTCTACTCTTTGCTGCTGAAGAAGAGCATTACCTTTCACACTTGGACCATTCTATCCTAGGAGGAAATGTTGGTGCATCAGAAAGAAAGCACAAACACCGTTCATTAGATATAAAACAACACACCTGGCTTCCATCCTGAGTTGGAGCTTTAAATATAGCTTTTACTGCTCCTTGGTTAGTGATAGCTGAGGTAACCAGCTGTGGCTTTGTTGGTGTTGTTTGAACAACCTTGATGACTTGTCCTGAAAGCAAGATGAACTTTTTGTATTAGCCCAAAGCACATGCTTCTAACTTCTAAAACCGAGTTCATAATTCTCATACTCGCAGATGACACACGAAGAAAGCGGTCATGCATAAAAGCATATTTGGGAAGTACAGCACCACTCGTTAATGCAAGATATTAAAGTTTCAGTGATGTGGCATAATTTAGGAATTTAATTTGGTCTAACATAAATTACGAGAAATGAACGTAATTCAACAACATTTACTAATGATATACACTCAACTCTCGGTTATCTGGGGGCAGATAAACCGGTTTGCGGCTTAACCAGGGCTACTAGGGCTTTTTTGAGGCTTATATGTTGTTTAATATTCCTTCACTTCTGTTTCACATGGTGAGTTGTACAACTATTTTCGCACTAGTGTGAACCGAGATCTGCATTTTTTTGGTTCCGTTATGCTAACACAATGTTCTAGGGTAGGGCGAAAGAATGCAAGGATTTGTGGAAAGTTTCAAGGACACATATACCGCCCCAGTTAGTCTCTTTGTATCAATCTTCAAGTGTGTTAGCAAACTGTCAGGGTGTAAAAGGAAGCATGTTGTGTTAAGTATTCAACAGAAACTTGAAATTATCGATAAGTTGGGAAAAAGAGGTGTAGTTAAACAATTAGCAATGCAATACGGTATTGGAGAACAAACTGTTCGTGATTTGAAAAAACAAAAGAATCAATTAATCCAAGGATTCACTGGATTCAGTGAAAATGAGATAGCCATATAATTGACAAAATTGGCTAACCAAGTTCATGGTGGTGAAGAAGTCAACGGGGGAAATATAAGAAAGTGGTTTGACTGTGACTCGTGTGAGCCGGGCTTCGAAATGTTAAGCAGTGACGAAATCGTAAGTTCAGTGGGGGTGCAGCCAGAAGAGTGGGAAGAAAGTGAGAATGAGGAAGAGGTGGACAGTGCTGCTAGTAAGAAAATATCACATGGTGCTGCTCTTAATCATTTGGAATCCTTACTAGACTATCTTGAGAGTGAAGAGAACAGTTTATTAAGCGACAAGCTAATATTAAGTAGGCTTCATAAGGATATCTGTAAAAAGGAAAATGCAGCGAAAAAGCAAATGACAATATTAAATTTTTTTAAGCGTTAAGTGTGAATATTCATAAAGTGTTGGATGTTGTTGAACACTGTGACTGAAATAACTAATTCATATGTCAGTGTAATGTAAAAAAAAAAATATTAAATAGGCCATGAGATGACATAAAAATGAGGTTGAATAAATTTAAATAAAGGTAGGCTTATAGTATTATGAAGGTACAGTATTACAGTACTACTTTTAACAAAATTTGTCTTAACCGGGTTTTCGATTAATCGTGATTTCCATCCCCACCATTATCCCGGATAATAGACAGTTGAGTGTAATATAGAACTGCTGGTGATCTTATCCCAGTTAATGGAAATTATCACAATCCAGCACTAGCCTTGAATATATCACGAACTTTCTCTCACCTGCGGCCAATTACAATATTAGACATTCCTATTTGCACCAGTGGAAGTGATGGGAAGAGATATAGGACTCCAACATTCGTTAAATAGTTAAATACTAGTAAAACAGGAAATCAGGTGCGTAGCTCTTATAAGAGTTTAGGTGGCTATAAAACGGCACAATTAAGCAGCCAGTCAACTATACACAAATGTCTTTTATGAACAGAAAATCTTTTTCATTGACAGAAGTATGGAATAATGTTTGTCTTGAATCTTGTACAGGACAAGGCAGGCAATATTCACTTTCTAAATATTTCTGAATATCCTGCAAAGTTATGTACAGACTAAAATGGGGCACAAAATAATAATGATAATTTTAGCCCTTCTGGTAATGCCAAAGGGCGCTGAAGAATTTCTAACCACATTCACAGATACCTTAGATTTCTTGGATTGACAGAACTTATCAGAAACCTTATTTGCAACACCATCTTCTTAATAGTTACTAAACTAACTCCTCCGTCAGTAGATTCCTTGACTGAGGTAGCAATATGGGAAGTTACACAACTGACAGCATCAGCATAACTCTTAGCAGGTCCTTCCTGAGGATACTGTCTCAGTTGCCTTGAACAAACATCAACTGAATCTTGCGGATGTTTTAGTGAATCTTGAGCAAGACATCATTTTTAGATGGGTGGCATCTTTGCTAAGCTCACTAACTGCATCTAAAAAAGATTTTCTTAGGTCACCTGTTCAGACTCTCCACTTAAACACTAACCACCTCATGAGTTACCTGTTATGGGAGATAGAACTATGACCACTCTGGTGACACATTCCTTTAGGATCATAAAATTCTCACACAGGGAGCACACTTCTACACAGGGACAATATTCATGAAATATGAATACTGAATCCCGTTAGATTTCACACACCTTAAATCTATATGGTAGGTATAAGGCCCAAAACACTTGACAAGTTATTTTCTCTAAAATGCTCTGACATGCACCAAATGAAACATCTTTATTAATGTCCATATTGTCTAACAACATCTGGCTGCGAGCATATCACAGCACAAACATAACCGTATGCCAAGAGCCAAATCTAATAAAGACAATGACAATTCTGACACCACCAAACAGGTCTGGCAAAGGTAATGCTCTAAACCTGTATTCAGGACATACTCCTTTCAATCTCAGCCAGGTCACAAACAGTCCTAACTGAGATTATTCATGGTTTTCATTGGTACCTTCAGGAAAATGCCTTAACAGTACCTCAATCAGGCCATGATCTCTTCCTTCCACATCCTTTATAAATTATTCATCAGTCATTCTACCGTCCGATGCCATATATTCACAATAGTGAAAGCATCACTGCAAGTACCCCAAAATAACAACAAATTTAACACTAATTAATCACAAATACCTAAACAGGATTTTAACAACATATCATTTCTTGCCCTTGAAGTCTGCAACACTTAAGCAAGCTGTATACTTGATTTCTACCCAGAACTCTCCACTTCCAGAAAAAGTGATCCATTCATAATAAATGCATGTTTTGGTTATACTTATTTCAGTAAACCGCTATACAAATACTAAAATTAAAATACAGATGAACAGTAACAGATATGAACTTGCATCTCTGTAGCTGATAAAGTACATTCTTTCTTATAGTAAGCTGACTGGTGAGATCCTACATCAGGTGTCTCATAAAACAAAACATGACTCCATTATAGAACTTGTATTTATTGTGATTCATTTAATGGCATCTTTAGTATCTAGACTATTACAGAATTGAATGGCAGGATGATGAACTGCAAAGGATTTGGAAGAATGTCATAGTGGCCTTACTGAGGTAATACCTTATGATATACACATATCTTGGAGCCAGGATAGCACAGTTGGTATGGTGACGGGATATGGGCTAGACAACCATGGGGTTGTCCCGATAGGATCAAGAATTTTCCCTTCTGTTGTCCAGACTGGCTCTGGGGCCCACCCAGCCTCCTATCCAATGGGTACCATGGTGCTGTGTTGCAGCAAAGCATCAAGAACCCCTGACAGCCCCTCACCTTCTACCCAAAGAAAATCAACCCCGAGGTGAACCCACCAACTGCACCACCTCCACCTTCAACCACGCAGCTGACATAGCACCGGCCGCGGCACCACCATCACCCGTCGCACGAAATACACGCTCCAGACGCAACGTATGTTTCCCTGATCACTTCAGCAGCTGAGCAACCATCTCTGCAGGGGAGATGATGTGGGAACTGCCCACATTCAAGCAAACATTACAGTGACAATGCAAGTTGGCCATTTTGTAGACAGAGTAATCGTTCTCCCAGCAGCTGGGAACCCTTGGTAGAGACTTTGTAACTGAGGAAGGTGCTCTTGGGTGCTCAGATGATTCCTATCACCGGGTTGATGAGGGTTCCATATCTCTGAAGTTGGTCGAGGAGAGACCATAGATACTGTTTGCGTTCCTTGAGAGACCGGGATATGTGCCGCCGTTGATGTCCACTGTGATAATTTTTCTTGTTGGCAGTAGGAGCAGGGCTGCGTACTTTTGTGCCCGGGCTCTGCAGCAGCGATGGTACCAGCAGAGGGTGGGTGCAGTGTTATCTTGGGAAGGAGATCTGCTGTCCAAGCAGTGGTTTCTGAAGCTGGGGCAGAGATCCCTTTTGTTGGAGAGGTGGGTCAGCTCAGTGCTGAGTCCTGCCACCTGGCAAGAGAGGTCCTTGGTCCGCTGCATAAGTGCGTTGCTGTCGGGGAGTGGCGTGACGCTCATGAGCACTGGCTGTAGTGCAGCCTCGATGATGTGGTCTGCACTGTGCGCTGTGTCATCCAAGTCACCCTCGGGTTGGCCAACAAGAATGGACCTTACATTGTGGGGTAGCCAGCTGGACAAGATACTGTGGAGGAAGTCGTCTGGCACGTCAGGGACAAGGCTCCTGAGTTGCCTTAAAAACTGGGATGGTTTGCAGTCTCCCATCTTAAGTTTAAGGAACTGGCAGATGTGTTGCTCTCTTGAGAGGGATAGACGAGTCACCAGTTCGGTCTTCAGTGTTGTGTAGGGGTCTTGTTCTGGTGGAGAGATGATTATATCCTCTACTTCTGGAGCATAACATTGGTCCAACTGCAAGATCACGTAGCAGAACTTGGTCTGATCACTACAGATGCCAGCCAAAGTGAATTCTGCTTCAGCTTGAGAGAACCAAACTGCTGGTCTCTCAGCCCAGAATGGCGGAAGCTGCACAGCAATGCTTGATATCTCTGTTGGTACTGGGCTGTTTGCAATACCGGCATCATTTTGTTTTTCTTCTTTTTGGTCTTCCTATTCTCATCTGGTACACAGTTCTCATTGTAAATTCTCCATCTGTGTTACATACTGCTGCAGGAGGTCTTCTATTCAACCGCTGCCCATTATTTGTGTTGTATTGTCGGGGTCACCAATGTGTAGCATGGAAGACCAGGAACTCTCTCAGCAGCGAGTTGTGCCATCCAATAACATGGCGTCGAACTCGGTTTTGGCAATAGTGAGTCGGTCTGGTGCCAGTCGCTGGGGTTGGCAGGTGACTGGAGGGCCAGGTATAGTCCACAGGGATGCCAACTGTTGTCCTTCTTGGGTACAATGTGTGGCATCCCTGTGGCAACTACAGAGCTTTAAACGCCTGAACCATCCCCAACTGCTACCCTGTCCATGATATCCATGACTACTCCCACCAACTTTTCAGTTGTTCCGTCTTCACAAAGATCGACCCGGTGAGAGCCTACTGTAATGTTTGCTTGAATGTGGGCAGTTCCCACATGCTCTTTCCCTGGAGGTAGAGCAGCTGGGGGTGTGAAGCTGACCACTCACCTCCAACTAGTGCAAAAGTCAAGAAAAAGTGGATCTATACATCAACTCCCCCATATGTGTTTATGGTGTAGTGCTTAATTAGATAAGCGCATGGACAACTTTACCTTTACCTTGGTATATGCCGGGAAGAAGTCAGGATCACCATGGAAAGCCTGCCAGAGCAGCTGGTTTCGCAGCTAAGACACACCACACATATTCCAAATACAAATTTAGAGCATTATCCCTGTACTAGTGTGAAACGTTCATTCTTTTGTTGCATACATACACGTTTATTTATGTTGTGAAATTTGTTATAACTCTGGCTTCTAAAATGATGAAGATTTTCCAGTGTTTCAGCAAACATCAGAGTTGCCATCTTTAAAGCTAAAAACCTTCACCAGTCAACATGGCTGATGGCCAAAAGGTGAAGTTACACATTAGATAACAGCCACAAAAACCTAAGAATAAATAACAATAATTTTGAAACTATCCGTAACAATATGGTAATCATGAATGTCTTAATGCGACTTGGCAACCTTAAAAGGTTGGGAACAACTGATCTATATCATACAATATTTCTTAAACGTCTATGATGCACTTCAAGCCACTTCAGTTACAATTAAGAAGTATGATTATGTACAAGCATAGAGTGGATGCCAGAGAAATAATTTTCAAGAACAATGAGGGCTATGAAACCCAAAGTCATTTTTATATATTTCATAAACAGGAAGTCAGAGAATAATGATTAAGGACAAAAATATTATGTTTTCACATGCTTGTTCTTGAAGAAGCAGGCAAGCTATGGGCTATCCCGCATCAGCCACAGGATCTTCAAAATGTCACCATTTTCTACATAATGAGTAGGGACCGGATTTTAATGCAAATGCATATTTCTTTCTTGCAACCAGAAAGTATGCTCGTTTGGACATATGTATGAATTACTTCATTTCTTAAATTTTGGACATGGTTTGATGGTGCATATAAATGCATATTTTGCCTGTTTTATGAATAAGCATCATATTTTCGAAGATCTCTATTTATACTGCATATTTCCTTTTTAAAATGTTTATCATATATATTTTTTAATTTTATGTTCAAATTTTCAATCATGGTCGTGTGTATACAATTTTAGCTGGTAAACGTACTGAACTGCCAAGTAAAAAATCACTAACAGTGGAGCAAATAGCGGCTTTTGTACACGTGCTCCTAAGTTCGAGGTGGAAAGAAGTTTTAACCCGCTATAAAGGCATCTTACAAGACAATACGAGGCGACTAACTATGGAAAACCTAAAACATTTAGTAACTGTGAACTGCAACAGAAGAGAAGTTGAATGTTCGGAGAGCTAAATGTGAGTACCATTGGTTTTTTAAATTTGTAATGAAGTATGTTGGTTTTGTTACATGATTTGTATCTAAGTATAGCTTTTTATTGCAAGTGAATCATTCAGTGATTGCATAAAATGAACTTAAATATTGATTTGCTGGTCTTAAAATAATGTAAAATCAATTTTAATATTTGGTACAAATTTTTATATGCATATTTTAGTGCATATTTTGGAAGTTTTCCATGCATAAATGCATACATATTTAAAGGGTTATTAGGGCATAAAAATCCGGTCCCTAATAATGAGTCAGAGGAATAACTGGGTGAGAAATACTTTTACCCACCTGTTCCATTAAAAAGTACTAAATTGCTTAATCTGTAATATTAGCCTCAAGGTTAATCAAGAAACCACATGGAAATTTCCTTCGCTCCTTACTGAACTCGATGGTATTTTATCCTGTATAAACTCAGAAACGACCTGTACACATGACAAATATAAAGGCATTCCAGGTTCAATGAAGTTGTATGACAATTAAAAAACTAAATTGTAGGCTTTCCAGATTTCTTCTATGGGGTCCGGATATCTGTTTATCAAGAACTCTTTCTGAATACAAAGCATAAAATGTTTGAAAACTGATGACTTAGTCTACTGTAACCTATTTTATATCACGGAAATGTTCAGGGGACTACACTGTATTTCTCAACATCTGCTGCGTGTCATGAACTGTAATACAAGTCCATCCTGCTTGATAGGATGTATAGGCCGCATAAGTAACTATTTATATGCGGTGTTAAAATACTATTAGTTTAATGTGCATTAAAGACAGCAGTCTAAGAGTATTCCGAAGATCTATCCAGTGCGATCTGCTGACAACTGAGTTTGAATTTGGCACCTTCCTGCTGTAATACTAAAGCACTATTAAAATAGACAGCGGCAACATTCTGTAAGAAAAATCTGATGCATGCACTTGACACTGTTAAGTAACAAACTTCTTAAAGGAATTAAGAATGCATGTTATTCTCTTCGACTGTACCAGGTCATTTAAATTAAATGTTAACGCTACTTATTTAATATAAGCGTTGTGCAACAGACTTCCTAATCATTCTTGGGAAATTTGATACATTATATCTCAAAACATTCTCGGAGCTTAAGGCAATGGACTTAATTAAAAATACACTATATAACAAATAAAGAAAAGCTAAATCCAACTCGTGTTCAACGTTTTCGCCCCACTGAACCGATAACAAGCTAAACTTCTACTACTTACCATTGGCGTCTTGAATCAAGAAATTCACTGTGTTACTTTGCTGGGTCATTTTTAAATCCTCCCAGTCTTAACAGTAGCAACGTTTTTATGTACTTTTCGCTGTATATCTTATAAATTAGTGGATCACAGAACCAACGATCTGGTCAAACTTCGACGATAGACCAAAATGGCGACTGCGATACCACAACATTTCTTCTGACGAATTCAGCGAAAGATGCCTTGATAAAACGATATTGGATCACATAAAGGTGTAAAGCAATATCTAATCTCCTACGCCGTGAATATAAAAGCAAAAGAAACTGTAAGGTGACGCAAAATTCTATCTTGAAAATATAGCTGTTTCGTGCAAATACACCTGAGATGAGCTTGGCGGCAGGCACAAAGCCAAACAGCTGATTGGTTAGGTATTGTCACGTGGTTTCCACTCGAAACTGGATGAAGGAATATGCGAAAAGAACCGGATATGCACCACGGGTAGGCCAATCATTTACTGGTTCACTTTGACGTTCCTAATTTTATTCCTTAATTCAGTCGAAACCGGCAAAATGGTAGAAGAAATAGCAGCGACGCTAGCAGATAATGTTTTAGAAGTCATATTTTCATATCTTGACCTTCATGATCTCAGGAACTGCTCTCTCGTGTGTAAAAACTGGTACAGGTTTCTAAATGACGAAAACAATGATGTGTGGAGGTTGCATTGTATCCGTAAGTTGGCGGAGGAAGCCCTCAAGTCGGACTTGTTATCATCAGTGCCAACGTATAAAGCAAAATTACGAGCTTTTTATCATGCCTGGAACCCGAATGACTGCTCAAGGAACGTTTATATAAAACCCAGTGGTTTTACACTACATCGTAATCCCGTGGCCCAAAGTACGGACGCTGCGCGAGGGAAGATAGGGTTTCGGCATGGTAGGCATGCATGGGAAGTGATATGGGAAGGACCTCTTGGAACAGTTGCAGTTATTGGAATAGCAACTAAAGAAGCACCGTTACAGTGTCATGGTTATGTTGCTTTGTTAGGTTCTGACGACCAGAGCTGGGGTTGGAACTTGGTTGATAATCATCTTCTCCATAATGGAGATTCCCAGGGAAATTATCCACTTCTTAATAATGCACCAAAGTACCAGGTTTGTACATTATGTCCCACATTGTTTATGAGTTACAGTGTTTCCAGAGGGACAGATACAGTTCTGAATGAAATAATCTGAAGGAACTGATCATCACTTCACCATATAACCTCTTACTGAGTTGATGATTATCAGGTTGCATTTAATGTGTCAAAGTGAGTGCATTATTTTAATATCGTAATGACATGGGGTAGTCTGTGTTGAACTTTTATGTTAGCCTAAATCAAGAGATACATAGAAATGAAAAGCTCCAGAGAAAACCATAATACTGGAGAATGTTTCCCTTGCAGTGGTCCTCTGATCAGAGGTAATCTTATCTGTTTACTGAGAGAATGTAGAGGAGGATGTGAGGAAACTAAATAAAAACACTTATAAATTAAGTAAACTAACTTAGGCAGTGCTCTGAGGCAAAAGCAAAGCTCAGCACATGTACAGTACATTGAATGTGTATGTTATGATGGGGCTACTAACCCCAAGTAAATCCCAAATTCATTTCCTAGTTAATATTGAGTAGCTTACAGTGATTTATGTTAAGTGTAATAATTAAATAAATCTCAGATTCAGTGACAGGTATAATCCCTCCTGGTCATTGTGTCGTAAAATTCTGGATGGGTTAATGACCTCTTGAGTGTTAGTGATGTTCTTTAAGATCCTAACAGATGTATGTTGCATTATATTATGAACTTCTTTTTTTATTGCTAGTGGGGTGGGACTAACCCCCTTGTACTGCGGCCACTTCTAGCCTAAATATTATGAAATTAGTATTTTATTGTTTCATTATGTTACACTCAAAATGTTATAGGTTGGTGAAAGAATAAGAGTTATCCTGGATTGTGATGATAATACTTTATCCTTTGAGAAAAACTATGAGTTCCTTGGTGTTGCATTTAGAGGTAAGTAAAATTTGTTTTGGCTTTCTGAGCAAATTTATAGATGTAGTTATGTACATCAAACCACATAATATTGTCTTCCTGATGTTTCCCTGAAAGCCCATGAATCTTTGACAAGTTAAAGTTTTTGTCACAAATTTAACTTATTCAAATTTTGTTGTAGTAAAAATTTTGTATACAGCTGGATTATTAAATTGCATGATTATTAATTCACAGTTTCTGCTAGCCTTACCATATTGATTGAAGCATTAAAAGGGAAGTAGTAACCATAAATTGTTTCCTATATATTCTTGCGGTATGGCCACCAGCCTTAAACGAAACCAAAATTTAGTGACAGGTTGTGAGAATTGGAGAGGTCAGAATGATTTATGTTAAATAACTTAAGTAAGTCTCATGTTTAGGTACAGGTCCCCATGGTCTTATTATTATTATTATACATGGATTATTTTAACTTTTGCTGTTAGGACATGTTTTAATTCACCATGTGTACATTGTGCCTTCCTTTAAAATCTGTAGTGCTTCTGTATTGACTGCTGTTGTATAATCTATAATATGTGAACAATTTCAGTCAGGAAACTGTAAATTTTCACAAAAATATGCTTGCAGAGTAGTTATAATTCTCCTTGAACCTGTGAAGTGGTGGACGAAAAAAGGTAAGATAAAGCTATACTTGTAACAGGCTGTGGAGGCCCATAGGGTTGTGAGGTGTCAAGGCTCCCACATTTTGTACATAGTTGGCTCGCAGATGGCGGTGAGGTTATCAGCCCTATGCACTGGCCAGCCTTTACCCCCAGAAAGACTCCTGGTACTTGTTTCTGTTAGAAGCTGCTTCATCCCCAGGACCATTGTACAGCTGGAAGGATTAGGTAAATGAAAAATCCAGTGATCTCATTGGGAATCGAACACATGACCTTCTGGCTTGTAGCACAGTATCTCAACCAACTATGCTACCACATGTCTTGTGAAATAATGGGAAGATTTCTGAACTGATTGTGTGATTACTTATATTGGTTCTCTTTAGAGGTTGGAAATCAGTTCAGTGTCTGCCACCATTTTGTAGACTGCTGAATGTGCAGACATTTAAGTGGCATCACAGTTTCACAATATCCCACCATAGTGGAGGTATCATTTATTATCCAAGTTCACATGGATCTTGTAAGATTTCTCTGAATACATTATTGATACTGTTGTCAGGCCTGCCAGACAAGAGACTGTACCCATCTGTGTCGGCAGTGTATGGGAACACAGAGGTATCCATGGTGTATCTCGGACCTCCACTTGATGGGTAACAACAATATCAGCTAGCAAATAGTAAGTTCTGTCTGGAGAGCAGTGAAATAAGTGCAACTCCTGGATATGATCACATTCTGCAGTCTCCTGAGCTTGCTGGGATGTCAACATGAGACTGCTTTTCAGTTTTTATTATTATTATTATTAAATATTATACTGCCTCCAGTTGTAGGCTATGAATGCCCCATAGTAATGTGCGTGAGTCTTGGGTTCCCTATTCCATGCTGCTGTTCTGTATCATTGTGTACAGCAGTTGTCTGTGAATTGTTGGACATTGTCCATTGTTTATGACTGTCTCATTCAGCAAGGGATGGTCAGTGTCTTAACAGTGATATTTTATTGTGTATATTGTCACAAAGTTTAGAAAAATGTTTACAGTTTTACTCTTGCACATGGAATAGAGAAGTAGGGATCTTTTTAAGATGATGAATTATTCCAGTGTGCATTACAGGCCATGTTTGGGGTGTACTGTCAAAGTGCAAATCAGGCTCGTGTAGTGAGAAACAATTTTCTTCATATTTGTACTGCAACCAATTTTTACATGGTCAGTAGTGATGTAGTGACAGTTTGAATCATTCTCATCTCATCAAGTGCCAACGCTTGCATTTGTATCATTCATAATTTTGTGACAGTGTTCTCTTCATTAAATTCTTCGTGAAGAAGGGATCATATATTTACAGTGCAAAATCTCCACTGGTGTGGATCGTCATAATGCCACTAATGCCTTGTATCGTTGGCATAATGTTTTTTGTAATAAAATGTATATTTATCTGTATAGGTGTGGTATTGCAGACTCAACATTTTCTGTAGCAATGCCAAGACTTCTTGTTACTATATCCTTTTTGTATTTCCTTAGTCTTTGGTTTTAACCATTGTATCAAAGTGGAGAGATGGCATTATTAATCTTTGTAGTTGCAAACTATATTTATTACACAAAAAAAGGCTTTTGTTCACTGCTGTCACATGTTGTATGAACACATTTTTAATTTATTTATTTTAGGATATACTGGAAATATGGCAGTGCAACTTTTTACCATTAATTGTTTTACTGTGATAATATATTATATTTATGTTGTTATGTTTTTGTCTGTACAAAGCCTGTTTTATATTGAGAATGAAATCACTGCTAACAGTGTTAGTCATGTAAAATAAAATGTTTTTTATGAGTTTGGAAGAGAGTCATGATTCTATTACTGAATTGTTCTTTTTATATTAATACTGTGTCACAGTGCAATGCCTACGTAATGTCTGTGAGAGTACAGAACCATTTTTCCAGAATCTCATAGCTGGCATGGTACAGAGCTTGTCATCACATGGATTTGTTTATCTATAATTTTAGATACACATAATTGAATCTATGCAATGAAATCACAACAGGACAGGATCCAGGAAAAAAATTATATACCAGGGTGTGCATGACTCTGTGTCATAACTTGAGGCAATTCCTAAGGGCATTCTGAGTAAAAAAAAATTCTATATCAACATAGGCCTTATTCTCAACATTTTCAGAGCTACATGTATTTGAAATGTAGCTTGACTCAAAGGGCATTGTTATTGGAGAAAACATAAATGAATAAATTGTACAGTTTACATAAAAGTAAAAGTAAAGGTATCCCTGTAACAGGCCATGGAGGCCCATAGGGTTGTGAGATGTTGAGGTTCCCACATATTCTAGACAGTTGGCTCATAGATGGTGGTAAGATTGTCAACCTTATGCGCTGGCTGCCCTTTATCCCAAAGAATATTTCTGGTACTCATTTCTGTTAGAGGCTGAGTTGACCCCAGGGCCATAGTGCGACTGGAAAGATTAGGTAAATTGAAAAAATCCACCTCATCATAATTTGATCCCGTGACCTTGCGGCTTGTAGCATAGTGGCTCAACCAACTATGCTACTGCGTGCCCCCCATACAGTTTACATAGCTTAATAATTCAAAATGTCTGCCATCAGTCTGAATGCAGAGCTTGGTTAATTTCACTAGGAAATGCGCAAACTTATGAAGAACTGTGTCTTGTGGCATAAAGAATTCACTGAAGTAATACATCTCATGTCCATCTTGCATTTATACATTGTTTTTTTCCTGTGACTCCATATATGGTACTGAGAGAGGCTGTGGTCTGGTGATTGTGGTGGTCATTTTAGCTACCTCACATGCTATTTGTGTCCTGGCTTGCATAAACACATCCATGCCTGCAGTGCACATGTGTGCATCATTTCAAATGCACATAGCTTTGAAACCACTGAGAAGAGGATCTTGTTGGTAAAACATTTTATGTGGTCTGACAGTAAAGTTCGCGAACTCATCATGGTATGAGTGCTACATATCTCATTGCTGATATCACTGTGGTCACCTTTAGAGTACTCCCCTTGGGAAGCTATGCACTGATGCCAGTGCTAAGTCCACCTTCAAAACAATTTTGGAACTGGTTTTGTGGCATGACCTTCATAGCTGCCATTGTATTTCTCCTGATGTCATCAGTGTCATCAAAATTCCTTTCTTTCAGTATTTCCTTTATCTTTGGGAACAGAAAGAAGATACTGGGGGCTAGATCCAGTGAGTAGGGAGGGTGTTCCAGCACAGTTATTTGTTTACTACCCAAAATCTCCCTCACAGACAGTGCCATGTGAGCAGGTGCGTTGTCATGATGCAAGATCCACGAGTTGGCAAAAAGTTTGGGTCATTTCCATCTAACTTTTTTATGTAGCCTTTTCAATACTTCCAAATAGTAAACTTGGTTGACTGTCTGTGTAGTTGGTACAAGCTCATAATGAACAGTCCCTCTAATATAAAAAAAGTTAGCAACATTGTTTTGACTCTTGATTTGGACTGACAGAACTTCTATGGTCATGGAGAATTGGCAGTCTTCCATTGTGCACTTTGCTGCTTCGTTTCAGGGTCATAACGGTAGGCCCATGTTTCCTCACCTGTGATGGCATGGCCCAAAATGTCGTCTTGCCTCTCCAAAAGGTCTTGGCAAATTTCAGCTCTTTTCTTTTGTTCTTCTATGAGCTCCTTTGGAACCATTTTTGCACACACCTTCCTCATGTCAAGATCTTCAATTAAGACTGTTTCTCTGTTGACATTCTCTTGCTCTGCTATGCTCCTGACAGTTAGCCAAAGATTTTCATGCACAATGTTTTCTTCAGTTCTGCTCGTTGCTGGCCATCCTGATCTCTCTTCATCAGTGACACTTTCTCTTCCCTCAGAAAACATGTTACCCATCTGTAAACTGCTGTTTTGTTCATAGCTTATCCCTGTAAACTTGCACTAACATCTCTCTAATTTTGTTCCACTGTTGCCAAGTTTAACAAATTTAATGTTCATTTGTTGTTCTAATTCAAGCTCCAACATTCTTGCGATGGCACATCAAAACACTCAGACAATAACAGATGCCACTCAAAAAGAGACCACCATAGATCTACAACAACACAGCTGTGAAACGCTGATATGCCAACATCATGAAACCATACTGAGATTTGTGTCCATTGCTGCCACGGCAAGCACATGGTGGTGAATCATTGTCAAACCTCATACGCTTAGAATGAGCTGAGGTATTGCCTCCTGAAGTTACTGCACAAAGTCATAGGACATCTGTACAGAAATACAATATACATCGTACTGTAACATTTAGTGTGTTTTGGAACAGTTGTTGTCCACTGTCAGTAGCCACTAAGATCTTGATGTCAGCTTATTTTTATCCCTACTGTTTCACTGTACTATCACTACTGTGTCTTCTTGCACCTTGCACTGAACTAACTCGTGATTCACACCGTGCTGTGCTTCAGCTCTGGGTCTCAACACGTGACAACTCTGTGGCGTTTCTAAGCTGAGAATGAAACTAAGACCATATTCTCCTTGCCTTGCAACCACTGTTTTATGCAGGTTATAACTTTGGGAATGTTCAGGTCCTAAGGCAAGTGTGGCGAGTGCTTTTCTGGCCAGAATGAGAAAAGGCATGCATTGGCTAAGCTAGGCGATCCACTCCCTGCACCTTGTTCAGTCCCATGACTATATTTCATGCAGTGAATTAATCCATCCAGAAAATGTGAGAAGAAAACACCTTGTGTCCTTACATCACATACAGGGCTGTATCTCAGCTGTAATCAAGGAAGCATTCCTGAAGATCTCTGATGTTTGTTTCTGGATTGAAACTATAGTTTAACAAAGGATACATTTTATTTCAATATTCTGTAACTGATGGCACTCCTTGAAATGTACATAATGTGCTATTGAGGAAAGGCTGTTAATATCCACCTAAAACAAGTAACAGTGTTGAAGCTTGTAGCATAGTATTACAAAAGAAATTCAGGATAACTGCATATCCATACCAAATAGGAAATGAGGAACTTAGGTTAGAAATTTTTGCACTTTTTGTGGTGCATTATTTGACGATGTGTATTAAGAGTTATTTTTTATATGAATCTTGTCTTCAGCATTCCCCTACACACAACAGACTGGAGCAATGCAAATCCATGTTGACCAAGAAACATGCCAGTAAACTGTGTGATCATATACAAGGATATTAAAACACTTTTAGATCTTGGCACTGCCAGCTTTTTCTTTGTTAAAATAGTTTCATTTTGGTCTGTCATTAAAGTTGTCGAGATCAAAATGTGTCTTCATATCCAGCAGATTAAGGGTGGCTAATCTCCAGTTCATAAATTATAAGTAACTTAAAACTGCTATTACATTTACACTCTTGTTCCTGTGTGTTGACCATTAAAACAAAAATATTATAATTACTGCACTGAAAGAACTGACATGCTTGTATATCATACCAGAAGTTTACTTTTACCAAGGAACTGTGTTTATAAACAGTATGATTTTTTAAAATAATGAATTTTCATGACTACTATTACTGCGGTAAGTATGCTATGTATTATGACAAGGTAGAAAAAGGTAAATTTGTCCTTATGCTTAACTAATTAAGCACTATGCCATGAAGGCATATGGGGGAGTGGATGTACAGATTCATGTTTTCTTGACCTCAGCACTAGTTGAAGGTGAGTGGTCAGCTTCACACCCTGGCCACTTTACCCATCAGGGACAGAGCTCCCAGTGCCCATTGGATAGGAGGCTGGATGGGTCCCAGAACTGGTCTAGATGACATGAAGAAGAGAAAATTCTTGCCCTTACTGGGACTTGAACTCCAGCTCCTCAGTCCAGACTCATAGCCAGTCATTATACTGAATGTGCTATCCCAGCTCCCATACTATATATTATAACTGTTAGGAAAACGAATATAAAATATGCCCCCTTAAATTATGTACTTTAGACAAATCTATGTGCTTAACATCTCTTAAATTTTATTATTTTAATTTGAAGATAAGTTTCCCTTCACAAGATCATTTGTGTTATAATTTATGCACCCATTTTCTTGTACTGAATATTACATTTAAATATTAAACTAGACTGAGTGTTGGTCTAGTGACATTATGACAGTGGGTGCTAGCCATCATTAGAATGTGAAAAACATTTCCTACTGAAAGGGTAAATTTTCTTCACTAATAAGTTTAAGAACCTTTTAGTACAGATGGAGTACTTTTGATTCTAGAGGTCTCTTATCAGAGGTACATTTTTCATAGTACTGGATTCCTATCCTAAACAATGTCATGAAAATATTATGTAATACATTTTATGGCAGAAATGAGTACTAAAAGCATTGTTAATGTAGCTAGAGACTTCCAGTTTTTTTGCAGTATGAGATTCAAATGCCAGTATCTTATGATGTTCAGAAATGCATATAATGTTTTGACCATCACATTTGTGTGTTTGGGTCTGAACAGGATGGAATGGACAACTCATGTGACTTGTCTGGAGTTTTGTCACACCTGCAGTGGGATTCTGGAATAATAGAGACAGTCATATCCAGTACATCCTGAACTTAAATTCTGCCTTTCAAAATACAGTAAATCACATATAACACTGTGCATTTTGAACCAGTCATTCCATATTTTGAGCTGTTTTGTTTTGGACATGACTGTCATTATATTTTATATGTAGTTGACATAACGTGAGATTTGGTGCATTATTGCAGCTGTATCTCCACAGGGTTTTTTTTTTTTTTGTATAGAGACATAATTTAACAGAGCTTTATACATTTAGTTCCTGCTTTCTTATGGTGCAGAATGTGCAATAAGGAATGTGATTGCCAAAGATTCAATTCACTGACCCAAGAAAGCTAAGTACACTATCATGGATTTTGTATAATGAAAGGAATATTATTGGCATCCAGTTGAAGCAAAAGGTGAGCAGGCCATCACCTCTGAACTAATTTTTCTTACATGTGTGTTCACAATTAAATATACCAGTAAACACAAATTTATGTTGTGTTTCATGATAAACTGTGGACTGGAAGGTAGGGATGGCCAACTAAATGCTGTATGGTATTTTCCATAGTTACTGTTCCCTCCAGCAGGTTTGTGCTATTGCAAGCTAAACCAGAAGGTATACTGTTAATTAGGTATCTAAATATGCATATGAATTAAATGATTCAATAAAATATTAATGTACTGCAACTACTATTTCAAATCTAATGTGATGAATAGTTAAGTTTCAACATAATTTCTTTTTTTTATTTTCCATTACTTGTTTAATGTATTGAAAGTTTATATACACCAATACTTATGAACCAAAGTTCCTACTTTGTTATATTAAAACTCATAATAGGTTCAGGTTTGCTTACAATAGAGATCCTCTTGCAGTATCTCATGACATGCTTGTGTTGGTTTACAAGATTTCTCATGGAACAAATACTGAAGATACGTTGTCATGTTGTCAAGTGTAGGAACATGATAAATCTTTTGAGCTATTTCTTGAGACTTATTCATTTTCTCCATTAGAATGCAATCCAAATGATACCTGGTATGCAAATTAAAAGGTTGATTGAGCTAGAGTTGTTGTCTGGTGTTTTCTCTTCCATAATATAAGTACTCATAGAAACAGAGTTTGTAGGATTTGAAGTTCTCACACTGGTGGTTATAAAGAGTTATATATTCTGGGAAGTAATGCTGTATAGTCGGTTGAAAGTCTCCTGACATTTCAGGGGGACATATTGCCTCCATCTTCAGTACTGAACGGTAAGCCACACAAGAAACCAGTATGCAGCAAGTAGCAAGCAGATGGTGCCGTGTGCTTCGTGCTGATTTCTTGCTTGGCTGCTCCTTGTCTCTGAAGATGGAGGCAGCATATTTGTCCAAAATGTTGGTTTACTTTCAGTGGGCTACATGGAATTATATTCCAGAAGACAGTACTCTAAATGTTATTGACAAAATATTGAAATCTCCTTTAAGACCCAGTGGACTAGGACAAGGCAGATTCTTTCATGAATTAGAAAAATAAGATTAGATCTGAGTACTGTAAACCTCTGAATTACAAGACTAATTCTTAGACCAGCACACTTGTAGAGGCTACATCTGATAAAGAATTTCATAAAATAAGTCTTAGGTTACAAAGTGCAGTTTTCAGTGTTCTGGCTGTCTAAACCAGAAGCATGTTTTCAGGTTTTTTGAAAGAGCAAACTTGTGTTCTGAACCCTGTTAGTTGAGCTACACATGTCTGTTCATCCCCAAGTTCAACTACAAACATAGGTATTATAGATATTAAATGACTTGATTTCCATGAAACTGGGTATGAACATGGCATTGGAGGCCCCACCAGTACTTTTTAACTCACTATTATCAATATGGTGATCATGCAAATTTGTGAGGTCCACATGCTACCAGCATTCAAAGGTTCAGAAAGTTTGTGTAGTAATGTATTTTTAAAAACATAAAACTGTTAGTAGAAAATTCAGTTACGCATAGTTTGAAGATTACTCTCTTCTGGAATGTGCCGCCATGTTTACTAGACAGGTACCAGTATTTTGGAGGAACCTGCTGCTTCCATTTTTAGGATGGTAGTGGAGGCAGCAGGATCCTCTGAAATGTTGGTACTTACCATTCTAGAGATGTGATTGTGAGACCATAGTTTATTTAATATTTTGTCACCTGGGCCAGTTCTTTATGGAGCCAAGTGACTTTTATGACACCCCAATAAATAAAGTCCTACATTTCATTTGAAGTATAGGATTATTAAAGGGTTAACCCAAAGGGGAAGCACAATAGATCATTGAAGGTCGCAGTGCAAGGGCCAGATTTTATGGCCCACCCCTACACATACTACATACGTGCTACTACCATTCTACATGGCATCACATCCAAAACAATAATCTTCAGTCACCACTTTGGAAAGAAAAGAATCTCACATGATATATACATGTATACACACACACACTTCAGTTTCATAATGGTAATAGAAGAAAGATTATAAAGTATAAGCTGCAAACCATGAAATACAAACATGTCATTAGCAAACATTTTTAATACTTATTAATGAAACTAGGTTGAAAACCAATGAATTCAGGCTCCTCCTGTACAGTTTTCTACTGCCTTGGTTTAGCTTGCAGCACAAAGTTTTGAATTTCACCAGTTAATAGCACTGACTGACAAACACCTAATGATTCATGTAGACTTTTTCCTGCACAGTCTCAGGATGCTCACATTACAGTACATCAAATTTACCCCTGTGCCGTCATTCAGGAATGGATAAAGCACTGGACTGTTTATAATTGATATGTAGTCCTTTCATATACAAAGTAATCCTACTGTTGTAAGATTTGAGGCTTTCACGGCGGTGACTATGAAGAAAGCAGTCTTCTGGGGTTTGGCACCGTGTATATGTGATGTTAACCGACGTTTCGGAGGAACGTATCGCCTCCATCTTCAGGGTAGAAGAAAAAATATAAGAAATCTGCAAGTGAAGAGACCGTGCAGATTTCTTATATTTTTTCTTCTACCCTGAAGATGGAGGCGATACGTTCCTCCGAAACGTCGGTTAACATCACATATACACGGTGCCAAACCCCAGAAGACTGCTTTCTTCATAGTCACCGCCGTGAANACTATGAAGTATTTCAGATGTGTTATTTTTAAAAGAAAGATTTTCAGCCTTTAAAATTAAAGTAAGTAGGTTAAGCATACTACTTGTTCTTCCTTCTTGCGAACTTGTAAAGGGTGTTTTATGTTCAGTGGTAAGCAGACACTGAAAAATCAATACAGAACTGAAACTATTTTATAATTCAATGGGAGGGATATTTCCATTTTTTCTTTCATTTTTAGAGATACGTTGATTACACTGAAGGTGGGAAAATTTTTACCTCTTATATTTATTTGAGGGAATAAAATTGTAATATATAGTTCCAAATACATATTTATAGGTATTGTATTTATTTGTATTAAAGGTGTAATACTGACATTTAGTTACATATTTATGATATAAATAACACCAAATATTTCTTGTTTAATTTCTGGTTATTAATATGGTTGCCTAATTGAAGGCACAACATTAAGCCTCTGATGTCCCTCCTTTGAACTTGTGTACTGTAAATTATTTCCATTCCCATTTGTGATTAATATATAACTATTCACAGGCAGATACTTTACAGCCACCTTATTATATTGCTGGATGCAGTCATGATATCTCTCCAGTATACAGGCAGCCTGGGAACTAACTGGAATTAAGTGTGTGGTATAAAATAAACTTGGAATACTGTTGTGTTTCATACAGTGTCTGTAAAAGAAACAGGAATGTTTCATTTACAGCTAAAGTGAAACACACGTGACAAGTCAGCCCTCACTAACACATTTGTGATTATTAATGTGTCACACTAGTTCAGTATACAGTGATTCCAGTAATGGTCTGAGTGCTTAGGGCAACTGCAATGTTGTCCCTTGCAAGTCAGTTCAGTCAAGTCACTCTGCTTCAAGGGGCCCCAATATCGTGCACATGTATAAACTATAAACATTGCTTTCAAGGTTTTGAGCAGTTCTCCTTTCATAGCATAGATATCCAACAATTTTCATGACACTGAAATATTAACTCTTTAAAGTCTGTGATATGGTCTTGACACAACTTCATAGAACTCTTGATGAAAATCATGAGAGTACCCAGTTAGTCTAATTGAGTAGTCAACAGGATTCCTTCAGTATTGTGGGCAATTCATGATTTTCCAGCAGCATTAACACATTTAGGTAATTCAGATTATCACAATTATGTGTTGCCATGCATATTTTGGAGAACGGTGCCATTCAAATTTCAGTTAGCTGTTCCAGGCAAATTCCTGCATATAACTTCAAATTAGGCCATAACTGCTTCCTTTCATATCCTTTCCAATTCATGATTCACTGATTATCTTATCCTTACTATATGGTGTGAGAAAATGAAAGTGTCATTAAGTAAAACAAGAACAGAACAACAACACACACTCCAATCCATATATATATATATACTCTCACATTTGGTTTGAATTCAAAGTTGAAACACACACTGAGCCAGCAGATGTGTGATTTTTGGCTCTGGAGAAGTCTGCCAGTACATGTATGACTGGTTGGAGAGGGAGCAACATACCACTGCACATGCACACATATGTGCATATATAATTTATGTATACTGTCTACACAGTAATTATTAAATACAATGTTTTCACATTACTGAGTAGCCCAGTTACAAAATACATTACGACCTGTGAACAGCAATTTTAGTGGGAGGAATTTTGAAAAAAAAAAAAAATGTTATTCACAGAAACACTTCACAGGGCTTGTGTGAAGGATTGCTGGTTATTTATTGCTCTGGAAGTTAAACAGTTACATAATGATAACTGCAATTTCATGATACTGACTGCCAGTGTCTGGTAGGGTATGGATGTTGTATCAACTGTGGAAGGTATATAGCAGTGGTTGAGAGGACAGTTATGTACAGTAAACTGAAAAAGGTCAAAAGATGCAGCCTTGGCCTGTTATTTAGAAGAACACAAGAAAACCACTAAATCATAGGATAACTACTGTTAAGGCCAAAGTTTGAACTGAGTACCCACAAACAAAAAAAAACATGTCAGCACTGAGCAAGCGTGGACAATGAAACTCGTGACAACATAGTACACAGTCTGGTAAATATTTCAGAAGCAGAGAAAATAAGAAATGAAAATCAGAGGGGAATGTAATTTCTGTCAAGTTGATCTCTTCTGTTTTTTTTTTTGTTAAGTTAGAAATTCAACCAAATGGGGTTCGTGATAAACTTATCTGTGAGACAATCCGTCATTATGGAAATGGATGGTATATGTACTAGTAACGCCATGATGCTGGGTTTCCACTGGATGAGGTGACAGGCAGCAGAGATTGTTCCTTTTATGGAGTTCAAAAGCCACTGATATGATCACAAGAGCCCAAGATTGGACCATATATCTCAGAAGAATCCAGTTCACATCCTCACACACCATTTCTTTCTGAACAATTTTAATAATATTCCACCTTCACATATGTCTCCCAATTGGTTTCTTCCTTTCAGGTTTTCTAATTAAAATCTTGTGTGAATTCTCATCTACCATGTGTGCTACATATGCTTATGGTCTGTGCCATAACTCAGACAGTTGCTGGATTCCCACCATGACAGTCCAGATTCAGTCAAGGCCAGGTGGAATTTGTGGTCAAAGTGGCACTGGGGCAGGGTATCTCTGAGTACACTGGTTTCCTCTGACAGTTCTCATTCCACCAAGTTATTCACATTCATTTATCACCCAGGACTGGCACAAAAGGCCCAATAGTGGCTGGTGTATGAATTACATTAATCACCATGCCCATTTCATCCTCCTTCATTTACTAATTCCAGTAATATGTGGCAGAAAGTATATATTTTGAAGCTCCTTATTATTCAAAAAATATAGAGCAGATCAAACCGTTGCTAGAAGTCACTTTCTTATTAAATTGATGTTGGTATCATATGTTTCACCAATTGATTCTGAACTACTTACAACAGTACAATAGCATATTTTACTGTATTTTGATCATGTCATTTAATGTGTCTGAAGTGAGACTGTAGATTGGTACATGATTAGCACATTTCAACAAGTGGATTACTTTTTGAATATTCCACAAAATTACTATTATGTTCACGTTCATGCTCATTTCATTACCATAACAGCAATATTTTAGTGAAAAATATGTAGGAAAATGTCAGTATTGATTGAAATATGTACAAAACAATGTTGGTTATAACTGATGTATTGTAAATTTTAGTGAGAATTAAATATCTTTCAGAATGTTTACAATGAAAACTATTTTTTTTTCAAGTTCCCATTTACTGCACTGTATATGAGGGTCAATCAGAAAATCAAGTCAAGAAAATCACAGTGCTACTTAACTTATTGGAAAAATCAAATAAGACATTTTGAAACCATATTGCCATGTGGCACAGCACAACTGTACCACAGAGATGTGTGTGTCATTATACAATTTCCATGCACAGTACGTATGTTAGTAGCTGAATTTCACAGACTACTGGTAGAACTGTGTGGAATAATTATAACATGGCAAACTTGATTTTAGATTAATTTCTTTTATAGCTTATGAGGCCAGGGTAGTAGTTTAGCAATATAGTAACTGGGTATGAGTTGGATGACTGGAGGTTATTTCTTTGCAGAGGAAGAGATGTTCTCACCACTGCATCCATACTGGCTCCAAGGCCCATTCAGCCTCCTATCCATTGAGTATAGAGAGGGTGGAGGTTGCATTAAGTTGAGCACTCTTCTCCATAGTGCTGATGTTAATAATGCATGGGGCTGTAACTCCACTCACAAACACATCTTCATTGTTACATAATTGAAATCTCATATGGGCTCCAGTGATTCTAAATATTTTTTTTTTTTATGGTTTTCTTTTAGCTATCCCAGACAAATGCTTTATTAGTAATTTGGGAGAACTTCCTCTACAATCCTTTACAATTCACTATATGTAAGTATACCCTCCACCTCTAAAACATAATCCGCATTGTAGATTTGCAAGATGTTTTCACATAAGTGAAAGTAACATACTATAATCTAAAGATTATATGTCGTATGGAAAAACTTGAGAAGAGAACATGAATGGCATGTACCATTTAATGAAGGAAGACTAGAGACCAAGATATGCTTACACCATTATATGAAAATATACAGAATATGAATGAAATCTTTCTCATATGACACTATCACAGTCATCCAAGAATTACAATATCATGATTAAAACACCGGTTTCACAAAGCATTATTTGAAGATAAGACTTTACACACAGGTTTCATCATGTCTTTCTTTGAACATGTTAAGCATGAGAACATGAACAAAGCATGCATCCATGATTCAAATAAACTACATGAACATTTACAGACTGAACAACTGCCTTTTGTAAAAGGCTGAAAAGAAAATGTTCTTATACATTTCCTGGAAAACAGCTAAGACAATTAATGCTGTTGCTGCTGTATATTGAAAATGAAAATGTTCTGCTTCATGAATATATCTTAACATTACCATTCTGACTGTTCTTGTGGGACACCTACACATGACATAAAACCCATCCCATTGAGCAGCAACTGTCTCGTATAGCAGATAAGTATATCATGAGTCCTGCTAAGATTTCTACATCACACCTATTTTATATAGTGCAATAAACTTCTGCAGTAATATGTAAATGTCTGCCATTAAGAGTCTATATATGTAGGTAAGTCAATAAGTAAGTTACAAATGGATATAGAACTTAAACAAATAAGAGTACTGATTTGAAAAATGCTTTTATTTCTCAACATAATCTCCCTGTACATTGAGGCACTTGTCCCTTCATTTCACAGGCCCCTGAAAACCAGCAGCATAAAATTCTTTGGGATGCTGTCAGAACCAGGAGATGACTTCCCTTTCTACAGCTTCATCATTGGGAAAATGTTCAGCCGAAAGATGATGTTTAAGAGGGCCAAACAAATGGGAGTCACATGACAGGTTAGGTTTTCACAAAGTCTGTGCATGATGGGTGCCGTGCATGCTGACCCCACAACACAAAATGCAAAGAATGGTCTGGAATTACATCATCTCGATCATTACCATGATGAAGGATATGCTAGCCCGAACTGTCACAGGTGAAGTCTTGCTCCAAGTGACTTCCATTTGCTTGACCCTCTTTAACATCAACTTTCAGCTGAACATTTTCCCGACGATGAAGCTGTACAAAGGGAAGTCATCTCCTGGTTCTGACAGCATCCCAAAGAATTTTATGCTGCTGGTTTTCAGGGGCTTGTGAAATGAAGGGACAAGTGCCTCAATGTACAGAGAGATTATGTTGACAAATAAAAGCATTTTTCAAACCAGTAATCTTATTTGTTTAAGTTCTATATCCATTTGTAACTTACTTATTGACTTACAGTCATATTTCTTTTTGCACATTCTTTTGCTCCCAGTGGTAATCTCTCATTTAATGGTGCAACTGGCACATGCTCCATTTCCTGTTCTACTGATAAAAGGACAGGTGGGTACATGGTAAGACCAGCAGCTTGGAAAGTACTACTAGCCTCAACTACTGTTTTACATGCTTTATGCAGTAACTCAGAATTTCCCAAAACGTTGGAAAATAAGGCAGCCACAATTTTTCATTTTCAATAAAGTATCCTGCAATGAAAACTAGATACCCATTCTCATGCCTTTTCTTGAATAGATCAAATTTACTGACTGAAGATGGTGACTGCCCAGTATTTGTATTAAATGATACCATATTACATACCTGTACATGCCAGTCCCTCACTCTAATAACTCAGTATGAACACTCTGGAGATATTTCCGAATGTTCAAAAAAAAGAGTAACAAACAGTAAATAAATTACAAGCATCAGAGTAAAAAATAATTCCAATCTGAACTTATGCAATGTTGTAAAGTATCTCTAGTATGTTTAACAGCATCTTATTGTACTCATACGTGCATTTAAATTACCACTACTTACAAAAATACTTAAGATCTTAAACAGTTGCACAAATGTCTATACCAACATTATCCCTTAGGACATACATGGTCTGACAATAAAGTTCACGAACTCATAGCGGTGAAAGTGCTACATACTTCTTTGCTGAATATCACTGTGGTTTCCTTTAAAGTACTCCCCTTGTGAAGCTATGCACTGATGCCAGCGCATAGTCCACCCTTCAAAACAATTTTGGAACTGGTTTTGTGGAATGGCCTTCAGAGCTGGCATTGTAGTACTGCTGATGTCATCAGTGTCGTCAAAATGCCTTCCTTTCACTATTTCCTTTATCTTTTGGAACAGAAAGAAGTCATTGGGGGCTAGATCTGGTGAGTAGGGAGGATGTTCCAGCACAGTTATTTGTTTACTAGTTAAAAACTCCCTCACAGACAGTGCCATTTGAGCAGGTCCTTTGGGACCATTTTTGCACACACCTTCCTCATGTCAAAATCTTCAATTATGATTTTCCTGTTTCTCTGTCGATGTTCGCTTGCTCTGCTATGCTGACAGTCAGCTGACGATTTTCATGCACAATTTGACGAATTTGTGCACCCCCCCCCCATAATTCTGCTCTTTGCTGTCCATCCTGATCTCTGTCAGTAACACTTTCTCTTCCCTCAGAAAAATGTGTCACCCACTTGTAAACTTCTGTTTTCTTCATAGCATTATCCCCATAAACTTGCACTAACATCTCTCTGATTTTGCTTCCACTCTTGCTAAGTTTAACAAGAAATTTAATGTTCGTTCTGACATTCTCCCAAAGACACAGCAAAACACACTTACACAACAATAGATGCCTACCAGAAAAAGATTGCCACAACATAGCTGTGAAATGCTGACATGCCAACATCATCAAACCATACTGAGGTATCTGTCCACTGCTGCCATAGCAAGTACACGGTGGTGAGTTCACGAACTTTATTGTCAGACCTCATATACAGTAAAGCACATGACTGGATATTAAATGAACAAAATAGCCAAGAAATGCAAACTTAAAATATGTTTATTAATTTGTGTGAATTTACAGAATGTAATGAAGAACACAGTGAAGTTGTATTAATTAATAAGTATCAACATAAATACACACTCTCAATGCTTAACAACAGTAACAAAAAGATTCATACCTCCTAAAGAATGTTAATGAGACTACTTACTCTAATAGGGAAATTGTTCTAATTTCTATCACAGGCATTAATGGGAATGGAATCCCAATTTATTTAATATTAAATTAAAAAGTGTTCATAATTAGTCAACAGTTTCCTAAATTCAATCTTGTACTTCACTGGAAATCCTACTCTTGATTCAAATTTGCATTAATGGTGATTCACTTATAAATATTAACAATATATTGTTTATATATTGGGGTATAATGGAACTGGTTTACACCAGTTCAGCCAAACTGGTACCTATCAAAATCATATGAAAAAATGTCCCAGAACCAAATATGGCCTGGCCAGATGCTATGAAGAAGGAGAATTGCTCTAAATGTTGACCTTGGCTCATACTGAAGAAAATGTGAATACCATTCTCCATTATATGGTATTGGCAAATAAAAGACTGGCAGCATACAAACTGGTAATTAAAATTCTGGCCACACCCCCTTGTGTACATACTTCACACCAGTTTTCTTTATGTGGCATTTAAAACTGCAAGTGATCCACATCAGTTCACATTTCAGAAAAACATGAAAATTCAAAATTTCTTTAGAAAAGACTTAACAAATTTGTATGATGATTCACAGTGTTAATTTATGATAACAAACTTTTGAGAAAAATGTCATAATTTTACAGTAAAATCAACATGCACAACAGAATCACTATTAGTGAATGATCTTGCTCTCTTCCTGCAATATACAATGTTCACATAGTTCATTTGTACAGCTTTCATTCAGGCTGTGAGATTTCTTATGTAAACAGTTCTTGTTGTGGAAGCCATGAACTGCTATTTATTTTGGTTGTGACTCATCTTAATTCATAGTCTGGAGCCATTTACAACCACAGGAAGATTAGATCTATCACTGGGAATGGGAAGAAGAAAAACAAACTAAAGATGAACATAACAGAAACAGAGCCTATATATAACTGTGATTCCTGTAGGAAAACCTTTGTGTACAAGAGTGAGACAGGATATGATGGACATCAGTAATAATTCCATAGGAAGTGAGCTGCAGTAAATGTCAGACATAGAGACACTGGAAAGGAAGCACTGAAGTCTTCTGTGGCTCTGTGAACAATGGAAACACCATCTTCATGATGATGAGCAGGGCTATGCCTTGAAATGGCTATAAATAGAAATGCCAACAATATTGAGATTACATAGCTTTTCGAAACGAGATTCATGTAATATGATGGCAAATGAACCAAAAAAGAGAACAAAACTAACAACCCACCTAGAATGACATTCTTACCAGCAGAGGAAAAAAAGAAACACCATCACAAGGCATACAAACCCTGAAAAGTGTCCTGACATCAGATGAGAAACCAGAAGAAGGAAGAAACACAGAAGAAATTCCAGCAAAAGGAACAGAAGACAAGTAGGAAACACCAAAAACTGTGCAACAGGATATGGACAAATGTAGCCACCAAACAGCAAAGGATGACATGACCAAGTTTCTGTTAATCTAGGAAATATTCTAAGTGAAGTGCAAGACCTTTGCAATGAAGGGTACAAACAAAACTTTCAAAGCTGGATTCCCCTTCAGGAAATTAGGCATGTAATGTATAAGCCAATAAATTGGTCAGCATGAGCCACAGACACACCAGGATGATGATAAATAAAAAGTTCTGTCTACTAGGACATAATGCTTGTGTAGTCTGCATAAAGTCAACCGATGTATCAGAGAAGCCTGTCACCTCCACCTTCTGGGCTGAAGAACAAGCCAGCATGAAGCAGACAGCAGAGAATCAAGATTTTAACAAAGTCTGTCTATATACGAATCATCACCAAAATTAAATATCCACACAGCCATATAAAATGATGCTACTAAGACATGGCTGTGCTTGTTTTTTAATTATGATTGTAGAGTTAACTTCATTTGCTGCTTATGTACGTCTGATTGCAAAACTTTTATATTTCCTGTCATCAGAGCACAACTTTGCAGTGAGGCGTCATACACATTGGCACGTGCATACATTCACTCACAACTTCAGTTAATGGTATATGCTTACAGAATTCTCAACTGACATGCTGTCATTTTTATGGAATCATTCACATATATAAACTTGTTATGGCTTCCTAACAATCAGGACGTGAACTGTTACATCTCAAGAACTGATCCTTTCACATCAGCCCAATTTGCTACTGACCTAGCAAGTACCCTCCATATGAATGAATTTAGTTCATGATTTCCTCAACTGTGGTATTACTGATGTCTTTCTCCACCACAAGATAGTTTATACCCTAAGAAACTAAAAGTTTTAATGTCTTCCAATATTTTGTCACTACATATTGTTGTTCTGACAGGTTATTTTCCCCAAATGCCAATGCTGCTATATAAAGAATGGTTAACATGTCTCTGGTCATGGAAGAGGCCAACTTGTAGCATGTGGATCATTTGCATGAAAACAATTTCCAGTACTGTTATATGAGTAACCTGTCTGCCAAGGACTACACTGACATGATCTCTTTAAGTTTAATTTGCTGAAGTAAATGCTAATTATGTATTCCATTAATATTAGAAGAAAAGTTGTTAATATTTTGCATAATATATAATGACAAAAACTTCCCATAACATTAACTAAGGCAAAGATAGTACAACTAAAATTATGCAAAATATAGATTCAAAAAGAGAAACAAGAGCCAAAGTTCAGTAAACTAGTACAAAATGAAGAATCGTCCTGTCCTTACTACATGCTCAGATTTTATTTATGATCACCAATTTAAAGTGCACAAAAAATTTATAAATTAAATAAACCCATAACACTAGTAAGTGAATATTACATTAAGAAAAATTCATTTCAAATATCTTAGTAAAGGAAAATAGAAAATAATCATGGAGGAATATGCAATTACATTCTATGAAAGTTTATAATTTATATTCTCTATCTGCAAAAAATCTTTACTGCATACACTCACCAACATGTAGAACTGTGCTCTAAAACTCAGTTTAAATTAACATTTTCCAGAATTAACTTCTTCCAATAACTGTGTTAAATTATTTAAGATGCACTGAAATCCCATTCCTCCAAAAGAGATGGTAGAGGTGAAATCAGATAGGAATGATGACTGACAACCAACTGAACTGTCAAATATAACTTAATTTGCATATCTCAGTAATAAAATAAAATTTTCTTAGTAAATTTTAAACTGTTTCCCACTCCAAAAGAATAAAAATATCCAGATGTGTCATAATTCGGAAAGTTAAGTAATTACTTATAAAAGAACTGGTATTTAATTGTGGTTTTAAATTTCTTCAAAACAAGTAATAAGATTTTAAGTGAAGGCAAATTTATAGTGTTTTCACCCAGTTTAGCTTTAGTTTGGATGTAAATAAAGGGCAGGAAGGGTAGGAAATGGGGGAAAACTAGAAAGAGGTATGAGATTCTAGGGGGACCTCAGGAAAAGGATTAAATTACCTCAGTATATGGTTCAATGGCTGGCTCCTTATAGCTGACAACTGGTGAAGAGAATTTTGTGAACTTGTTCTGCTCAAGTGTTTCAGATAGTTTCTATTGCCAGAACACATTTTGGATGATGGGTCTCTTCACTGAAAATGCTTCCAGTTGCTATAGATCAGCCAAGAGAGATGTAAGCACATTACAAGCTACTGATTTCTGACATTTCTGTGGAGTGTAAAGAAATTAGTAAGAATGTATCAAATCTGAAACTGGGCCATAGGTATGATCACAATGGGGGGGGGGACATTACAAAAACTTTGTTCAAATTAAAGATACAGGGGTATGGAGACAGCATTATACTTCTTGGACATTTCATCTACAATGGGATTTCTATGACTACTTTAAAGAAATCATGAATGGTGATTAAAGTAATCTATTAGTCTCTGAATATAGTTTTAAGGGCAATGTATGGGCCAGAAAGAGAAATCAAACAATGCAGAGGTTGATATAATAATGAACTTTGTCAATTATACAATGATTCTAAGACTGTGAAAATTATTAAGGCAGGCTGACTGAAATGGGCCATACACCCAAACAGAATGGATGACAGTGAAGGCATACGGAAGGGATAAGAGGCCAAGACAGACGAAAACTCGGGTGGCTTTGACAGTATAAAAAAAAATCTAAAAGTACTAAGTGAATAATACGGATAAAAGGCACTGGGGACTTTTCAAAAAAGTTCATAAAAGACACAAAGGTTGTAGAACCAAAAAGAGAGAATTTAAAAATGAAGAAAGCTAACAAAGGAGTAGGCATAGGGTGGACACACATGCAAGAAGAGCACTCATAAGAGGCCAGAAAAGAATAGAGTATGATCCACGAAGGGATAAATATGAGTGGATATCTGCTACCTCCACCTACAGATGAGCCTAATTTCCACTTTAATAGAGATTACATGTACATCTGTGACTAATGTCAAGTCATACATAATGAACTGAGGGCCTGATACGCTACAGCACAAATCAGGTATAATGCAGAATCAGTCTGCCTCGGCTGTCTGTTTGAACAAACCTAACAACTGTAAACTTTAATAGCTTTCGTAAACAGTAAGATATGCCTCTGAAGGTGATCTAAGATGAAGAGATTGAAATATGTTAGCAAAACCATTATGTATTCGTTGTATTCTGACTGTTAATGTATCAACTGTTTATAGAATACCCACAGGATTATCAGTCTAACCCATTTAAATTATTTCGTTTAAAACTAGGTGAGCAAACAAGTCATTTTCTGTAGTTCTGAATGGGTGTGAAACTTGGCTTCTCACATTAAAGGGAGAACACAGACTACAGGTATCTGAAAACAGGGTACCAAGGGAAATATTTTCGTAACGCTGATGAAATAACAGGAGACTGGAGAAAACTGAATGATGAGGAGTGTCATAATTTGTACTCCTTGACAAATAATGTTAGAATGATAAAATCAGGGAGGGTGAAATAGGTAGAGCAGGTAATATGCATGGGATAGAAGTGCATACAAAGTTTTGGTGGGAAACCATGAAGGAGAAAGACCGCTAAGACCTAGACACAGATGTGAGGATAACATTAAAATGGATGCAAAATAAATAGGATGTGAAGATGTGGACTGCATTCATCTGCCTTGGGAAAAGGACCACTAGCAAGTCCTTCTAAAAACAACCGTGAACGTTCAGAATAACTAGAATACTGGGAATTTGTGTGGCTGAGCAGCTGTTAGCTTCAAGAAAGACTCAGAGTCATGGAATGAGTTCTAAAGGATCATATTAAATCATAAACTGTCATTGGACACTCTTCTGTGCCAGCTTAAACCAATCTACATTCCTCAAATATCAACTTTTAATACTATTCTTCTACCTACATTTATGCCCTGTTTCTTACCTCCATCATGATTATCACATATCCAGCCCAAAATAACTACCTCAAAGTATGATACTATGTAATCCAGAATGGCTGTAGGAATCATCCAGATCTCACACCTTAGGATTGATATTATGCATATGAATGATGAACTCTGGTAAATGTCCACCCCTCCTTTCTCTTTAGCATGACTATGTGAAAATTGTTGTGTTCTATACGGTAAGTCTATGAAGAAAGGAATTTTACAATTACTTCCTGCTTTGTATACAATAATACAATACATTTCATTATTTCTTTGGTTGAAGCATTAAGTTTTAAATAGCACAACTGCAAAATTGCAGCTGAAGAGTAACAATGAGCATATTTTAAATATTTTCCTAACATTATGCTTGTAAAGAAATTACTTTTGCAGTATAGAGACAGAGAATGACATTCCTACTGCTATGCAACATACATCTTTGTTACTACATACACATACACATCTCATTCTCATATTTTTTGCAGTATCAAACAAAATCTTCATGATTCTCAAAAATGTGTGCTGGACAATGAATTTTCATAGATATACAAGTACTATGTAGAAAGAACAATATGTTATGGTATCAGTAAGTCAACAAAAGACAGAATTTTGAAATGTGAAGGAACACAAGCATCCAGGGAAACAGAAGACAATGAGAAAGAAATCTGTCATCTTTGCCTTTCTTTTGATGGTTGACCATCTGACTTCAGAGATGGTTCTGTGCTCATGTAAATGTGAAATTTGTATTTTGATTGGCAATGCTATACTGTATCAAAACAAAGTATAAAATACAATTCTAAATCCAGACTTGAGTCTCGCTTCTCATGAGAAAGCTGTGTCAGCACATATTTTTAAATTAAAGTCACGTTGTTTTACCATTCATATTCATGTAGTACCACCATGTCACAGAAGTGTAACTTTTATCATGTACCTGTGGCACAAACAGAACTGGGTAGAAAAATTAACAACTTAAAATGAGTGTCAAGATGAAAATTTGATTGAGGAGTGTGATGACAAGAAACAGTCTGACTTGTTGCTTGAGAACTTCTAACATTACCAGTACTCTTAACTGACTAACTGTATAACTGGAATTATTAACAGTAAAAGACTATAATTCATTCCTTGTGTCTATAAACACTCATAAGTAATGTGAAGATTAATCCTATTTGCATGAAACAAGTACACCGGAATTATCCAACAACCACTATAACCATACAGATACCACCATTTCTTGCAGCACAGCATTCAACAATAGTGTTATAGGCCAGAAAAAGATACTAGAAAAATATATAAAATTGAACACGTGTCACAAAAGTGCGCATCATCATATAACTGTGCATGTGCATGCACATGTGCACTCACATACACAAGTTGCGACTAACAACAAGACTTACAATACTGCAAAGCATCAATCATTCTATGACTGATGATGACTGCCGCCATCCATGGGTACATATCTGAACTCTAATGCAGTAGTGAATTTGTCTCTGAAAGTCTAGTGTGTGCAGAGCTGTTATGCTTTAAATGAAGCAATGATTGAATAGTTCACAGAAAAAATGAATAGTATGTATTTTGAAGAAAGAATCAACACGAAGTTTTTAGTCTAACTTGGAGAAAACGAATCAAAATCTTTGAAATTGATATCTAAGTGTATGCAGAAGAGAATATGTGTTTGTATGGCGTAAACGGTTCATTTCCCAAATAACCTGGTCATCTGACATCAGAATCAGATGATAATGTCTGGATTGATTGTAGATTGTCAACCACAATTTTCACCACTTTAGAACATCCAAGACACTGGCTTCATCATGTGAGGCCACAACTGATCCCTGACACATGATCCCCCTCCATAACAATGTTCCCTCACACACAGCTTTTCTCTCGAGTTTTTGGAACACCACACTTACTAGATCTCATTCCACTTGACTTCATCTTATTCCATATTATGGGTAATAATCTCAAGGAATTGAAACCATGAAAGAGATTCTGGTTATGATGGCCATTGTAAAAAATCTGCAGGAGGATGACTTCTGGAAGTCGGCAACAATGCTGGAATTCATGTATAACTACGAGAGAATTACTTTGATGTAGACTACTGCAGTTCAGAATAAAATTTAACAACGCTGCCTGTGAGTACAGTCTCATTATTTAATTGCCATACTATGCACACATGCATGCACAGATATATTAGTGTGTGCACATACACGCAAGCGGGCAGACACATACAACAGGAAACAAGTCTCATGAGCTTCCAATAACCTCTATCACCAATAGTACCTATACTAAAACAGCACACTATATAATAAATATATTCAAGAAGTAAATAATGGAGAAGAAATTCACTGTTTTGCAAAGAGAGATCCAAATCTATACTTTCCAATCACATTTCATTACAAGGTTGAAGAATGCTCAAGGAACTTTGAAATTGGATGATCAACATCTGAAAAATTATGACTGCACTTCATCATGTAGTTCAGAATCAATTTAAGTACCTTTTCTTGGTGAGGGAAATTTGGAGACTTAGGAAAATACTGTAGCACATAGACAGTAGCTGCTAGGCAATGACCGTGAAACAAATGAGACAACAGCCCTTCCTAGGCAGCGGGCTGCATGCAAGAATGGAAGTGGTGTTTTCTATGTGGTCTGCTCTGAGGATATATGACTCAACTGACTGAGTTCAGTTCAGGTAGTGAGTGCAGTGCTGCTGAGTATGGTGAAGTGAAGTGAGTTGGCTGGTGAGCAGTCACAGGACTGCTGTTGTTTAGTCCTTGTGAGCTGTTGCTATTAGAAGCTGGTAGCTGAGGCGCAAGGATAGTTCAGGAACACAGAGGAAAAGGGAACGTCCACTATCAGAAGCCACTACCAAGCAACCGCTGTGAAGACATGACTGTGGACACTCGAGTGTGTATAACAGTGAACTGTAAAGCACAGTTATGCATTGTATTAAAGCGTGCAATAAATCAAGTCACCAATCCAAACCCCATCTATAGTCACTCATACATGTGACAATATAAATAAGATTATCCTGCACAAATGATCCAGTTTGGTGTGCCACCTTTCAGTTTTAGGGTTAATAAGACTACTGTGAACCAACAATAAGAGTTCATACTGTGGTCTTCTGGGTTGTGACACCATGGTCTTGTATGTGGATACAGATATTCAAGAACATGCTACCTCTGTCTTCAGGGTTTAAGTGTGTAGGGTGAGGAAACAGTTGGGACATACAGGCAACCTACAACAAAAGCAGTCACTTCGGTCTTAGAGACCATCTTCCTTGCAGCCTTCTGGGAATCCACAATAGGACTCAGGCAACCTACAACAAAAGCAGTCACTTCGGTCTTAGAGACCACCTTCCTTGCAGCCTTCTGGGAATCCACAATAGGACTCAGGCAACCTACAACAAAAGCAGTCACTTCGGTCTTAGAGACCACCTTCCTTGCAGCCTTCTGGGAATCCACAATAGGACTCAGGCAACCTACAACAAAAGCAGTCACTTCGGTCTTAGAGACCACCTTCCTTTCAGCCTTCTGGGAATCCACAATAGGACTCAAACAGGCAAAGGGATTTATATCAGCACCCTCTGCCAGAAGAACGAAGGACATGAGATCAATTAAGACGGGTGGTAGGATTGCTTACTGGACACTGCAACCTAAAAGGATACATTTTCAAACTGGGACTGACAGATGACCCAACCTGTGAAAGGTGTCTACAAGAAGACGAATCAGGCACACATATCCTATGTGATTGTGAGGCCATAGCTTACTTAAGATTTTGTCACCTGGGTCAGTTCTTCATGGAACCAAGTGACTTTTATGACACTCCCATAAATAAAGTCCTACATTTCATTCGAAGTGTAGGATTAATAAAGGGTTAATCCAAAATGGAAGGACAATAGATCATTGATGGTCGCAGTGCGAGGGCCGGATTTTATGGCCCACCCCTTACACACATACATTCCTTGCAGCCTGAATATGTAAAAAAAAAAACAGATCCCTTACTCTACAACTTTCAATCCTGAAACGGAGCCAGCATGTTCCTCCAAAATATCAGTATCTACCAACAAGACTACACAATCACAACACACAAAGGCAGAATCTGAACAATCACTGTAATGAATACCTTCAAACTTACAACTACAGAAGTCTTGTAGAATTGGTTTTGACAAAACACCTGTCTCACCATCAAGATGACTTTTGGTGAAATATTTTCATCACCATGTATACTACTGTTTTTAGAAAATATATCTGTAGCATCACTGAAGAATAATGAGTTCTGCATGTAAAAGAATAGATTTCAGCTCTTTGCTGTATAACCTGCTATTCCCGCCATGATAAAATTCACTTTAATACATCTGCAAGACTTGTATCCAACACATGTCTCAAACAGAGAATGCATTCTTCTACAGGGGATGGACAAACATATGGAAACACCTTGTGAAATTCATGCCTGAATTGAAGTGTTTATTTTAGCGACGTTTGTAGGTCACGCTGTCGTATCTGCCCAACACCACTACCTGCACAACCTCTGCAATATGTTGCAAGCTTCATTTGTTGTCTAGACAGTGTTCTGTGCAATTTTTTGTGCATCATGTCAGAGCTAACAGAATTCGAACGCAGGCAAATTGTTGGGGCCCATATGGTGGGTGCTTCCGTAACAAAGGTAGCCGAGGTTTTTAGTGTTTCAAAAGGCACAGTATCCAAGATTATGACCGCATACACGAGGACTAAAAAAACTGCATCCGATAAACACCAGCGTGGACGGAAATGTCTTGAGTGATCGAGACAGACAAACATTGCGTAGGATTGTGACGAAAAATAAGAAGACTACAGCTGCAAAAGTGACTGCTGAACTGAATGTCAAAACAGTATGAAGGGAACTCCACAAGCAGGGTATTTCTGAACAAGCTGCAATTCCAAAGCCACTCATCAGTGATCAAAATGTCAGTAAGAAGACAGTGTGGTGCCGAAGTCATAAAACCTGGACTATGGAGCAATGGAAGACAGTCATTTGGTCGGATGAGTCCACCTTCACTCTGTTTCTGACTTCTGGCCAAGTTTACGTCTGGAGAACGCCATCCCAAGCTTACGATACAGACTGTTTGCTGCCAAGAGTGAAACATGACAGGGGTTCGATCATGGTATGGGCAGCCATATCATGGTATTCTGTCAGACCCATCATTACCCTGCAAGGTCACATCACTGCCAATGACTATGTGACCATTTTGGGTGACCAGGTCCATCCCATGGTGCAAACTTTGTTCCCTAATGGTGATGCCATTTACCAAGCCAACAATGCCTGTGTTCACATAGCTCACATCATCCAGGACTGGTTTTCTGAGAACGAAGATGAAGTGTCACGTCTGACATGGCCCCCACAATCGCCAGATATCAATATTATTGAGCCTTTGTGGTCTGTTTTGGACAGCAATCTGCGTGCGTGCTATCCACCTCCATCATCGATAACAGAACTTACCATGTTTTTCAGGAAGAATGGTACAAGATTCCCTTGCAAATCATACAGGACCTCTATTTATCCATTCCAAGGAGACTGCAAGCAGTTCTGCAAGCCAGAGGTTGTCCTACACCATATTAGTCACGGTAATGTGTTTTTTGTTGAGTGTTTCCATATTTTTGTCCATCCCCTGTACTTAACTACATTTCCTCCATTGCTTCAAGGAAAATCATTAAGGTTGCAAAACTGTGATTCCACATGGTCCTTTGTCTGTCTGTGTCATTACCTGTAATCACAGCATTCAGCATGCACAAGGCATATCATTGTCACATTTTGCAGAACCAAAGTTGCTCTCTCACAGCTTCCATGCACAAATGTGTATTCAGATACTGCTGCACAATTCATTATATCATTATGGTAAATGTGTGCAGCTACAGAAATCTAAGGCAGTTTCTTTAAAAAGGGTGATATATTTTTTAGGAAACAGTAATGACTATGATGAGTACATGCGGCCTTCTGTGATGTCAGGATGTGTAGTCCAGTAGAAATGAACTTAGAATGGGCTAAAAGGTGTCACATCACAGAAGACAGTATAGTTACCACATTGAGAAGCGCACATATGAAGATCCAAAGCCACATCATATGGCGAAATAACAGGTAATAGTTGCTTGGGCCTGAAGTTATGTAATGCTGGTTGTACTACCAACTGTCAACTCAAATCCCACCTTACACTGTAAATGAACTGCTGCAGATCAGTTTTGCAATTCACTTCACCACTTCAAAATGTAATGATAAGATGATATAAACATAAGTCTGTAGTCAGGATAAACTGAAGAGGAACACAGACCATAACAGCCCTACAACCACTCCTGTCTAGCCTATAAGATACCTTGTGAATGAATCAACCAGTTTTAAGCATGGCAACATATCTCTGAAAAATCAGTCTGCACAACATCTGCAAGCTACAGCATAACATTAATTTTCATCAAAATTTGTTGAGCCTATATCATACAAATGCCTTCATCTCTTCAATTATAATTCAGTATCTAAGTAGAGACTAGATGATTCATGAGTAAAATTCATTAGTGAATGTTAATATACCACTATGTGTGTAAAAATGTCTTTGTAGTTATGCAAAATGCAATAAACAAACATACACAGATTTGGTATTGAACTGAACACATACTACATTTCAGCACATTATATCAATAGTGGTGCTCCATGTTATCTTTGAGGTACAGAATGATATAAAAAAACATTTTTTTTTCTACAGAATGACACATCTTAAAACATAGGACACTAATATATAGTTCTGGTCATAATAGTCTTTCAACTGTTTTCAGCTGGTTCTGTCCACATCACAGCCTCATCTGTAAACCTAACTCCTAATACTAATTAACATGTCTTGATTTCATCACCATTCTTGATATCAATATTATATTAAAATGACTAGCTTATAAAATTGAATAGGACTTGGAATGTACTGTTACTCTTTGGTTAAAACTCACCTCTTGCAACCATTAATATTAATATTCACTAATAACACTTGGCAGACAACAATTTCTGTTATTTAACATATTTTATATTTAGTGGCACTATTTAATATTGACTAGAAATTGTATAATTAGTATCATATATTTGTTATCTGCATTATGTTACTATGCAATGATACTTATGTGACAATAAAATTATGTTTTGTGATATACTGAGAGATCATTTTGCAGACTACCTTCACCACACTGTCCTGCTAGCAAAAGGCTAAAGTATTGACCATATTATAATTCTATTAAATAGTCTACTTTTTCATCTGTACAGGGTTCCCAGATCTTAATTATGGGCACAATACTATGAGAAAATTTAATGCAGTTGTAAATGAAGAAATAACTATGTGATACTTAAATAATTACTGTTTCTTGTTACAAATATGAACAACAGCTACCACAAGTGCCTGAAGGAGGAAGCTGAATGTTTTATTAAACTCTACTACAGAAGTGGTACGAAGCTGTGTCGAGCTCCTTAACTGGGAAATTGAAAATAAGTTACTCTAGTAACGAATGATATTCACGTGCCTTGAATTGTCTGAGTAGCTTGCCACTTGATCTTTGATTAGCTACTGCAATTATTTCACTCCTGAATACAGCTATGGTTATGTAAATAATCACCAATGATGTGTTCTACTCAGAATTTTGATGTAATGAATCTGAAGCAATATTCTTCATCACTTGCAGAATATTCTAATGCAATTACAAACATAGTTTAATCTTCACACAAAATCTTCACTCGGCACTGCAGCCACTAATTGGCCTATTGTACCTGCCCGGGGTGATTATGATGATGAAGAATTTGGTGGAATAAAGATTGGCAGGGGAAACCGAAGTACTCGGAGAAAACCTGCCCCAGCGGCACTTTGTCCACCACAAATCCCACTTGATCAGACCCAGGATCGAACTCAGGCCGCCGCGGTGGAAAGCCAGCGCCTAACCACTTGAGCTATGGCGCGGCCTACTGCAATAGTTAATGGAACAGAAATGTAATGTTTAGGTCAGTAGGAGTTATGGCAGAAGCTAATTACCGTGCAACAACAAATTTCCAACATACACAAAATACACAGATGCTGTTCTGTCTGCAACACATGTAAATCAGTGGTTGATCCAAGGCAGAGTGTAGGTTTTTAAAACTTCATACAAGGTTTCACCTTTTCTGTCCTTTACACTACAATACTACTACATCTGAACAGCCATGAGGTACGAAAAAACTGAAAAACTGTATACTTGCAAATATAGCGGCATCCATATTATGATTAGCAAGAAAATTACAGATCTATCTATACCATAATTGACTACATGACCCCTCTACTGAATGAAGTGTGAAGAGAATGAGAAGTAACTGAAAGTGAAGTAACAGCAACGTACTAAACATGAAAACATTCTGCCAAAGTACAGGGTGTCCATGAAGTCTCTTCACAATTTCAAAAATTTATTCGAAAGGCAACTGATGCGATATCTTCATCAGATTTGTTGTATGTATTTAGTGGTTACCAAAATTTTTATCACATGGCATTTGTGTATTTCAGGTACCCTGTTGATGAATGAGGTACTGGTAAATGAACCCCGTACAAAATGGCTACTCCTCAAGAGAAGGCACAGTGTGTATCATGGTTTATTGAAACAAAATCGGATCTGCAGACTCAGCAAAACTTCAGAATTAAGTATGGAAGAGATCCAGCATCACATCCATCAATTCGTGCATGGCACAAAAAATTTATGGAGACGGGGACAATATTCAATAAAGGGAGGAATGGACGACTTAAATATATACGTCTCATGTTGTAACAATTTCCACTTATCTGTCTTTTCATTTGCCTTTGTAACAAATTTTTAAAACTGTAAAGAGACTTTATGGACACCTGTATAATACTACTGTACACACAAGACACATTAATAATTACTCCTATGGTTGTATAATTGGGATTGGCTGACATGAAGAGATGGGACCATAAAGAAAATGCAAAGGAAAAAATACTTCATACTGCGTCATTTTGGATATATGAGATTCCTATGCTTCCATATTAGAGAGATGTTTAAAAAACTGTTTAGGCTCATTTCTATTAATCTACTGTGCCCATGCAAAACAAAAACTACATTCATCTATAAAATTATCCTATGAAATTTTTTTAAACTGAAATACAATGCTTATCACAATATGCCAGTAATTTCAATGAAAACATTCTGCCTAGTTACAAAGGATTGGTGACACATAATTTAAGAGCTGGAAACCCTGTAGTAAAAGATCATAACTTCAGTCTTTGTGAAGAAGCCTTTTCTGATTGCAGCACTGTTCCAAATTGCATTCACATGAGGGGTCACACAGGCATTGCTTTGGAGTTGCGAAGAGAGAGGAGACAGCACAGAAGACTTTGCAAGTTAAGGGACAAAGTATTGCCTGATGTGCCACAGCAATGATGCGATAATATGGACCATAAAATGGATCCAGCTCCATTGGACATAACATAAGGTTCAGATTTACCTGTAAAGGCTGGAAAAGAACACAACAGATCACGTTTCAATGACAGTCTCTAGACAACATTCACTTGCTACTTTGAAAGCCATATGTATATTGAGAAACCGGTGTGTGCCTTGGAAGATTGCCATTGGTTTAGAGAACCTTGTTTTGCAGGCGCTGCAATTTCATTAGGTTGGTATCTGCCACAAATTCCCAGATGGGATTAGCATTAAGTCATTACAGATGGAGGGTCAATGTAATATTAGCACAAAATCGCACGCATCTGAATAGGGAATATACTCTAATGAATGTTCTGAAGGCCTTGGCTTTCATCATTTCTACATGCAATCTCCATGTAACTTTCTTATTGAAGATTACACTGAGATATTTTGCACTATTTACAAACGGAATATTTCATCCATTTCGCATAAGACAAGACTCAAGTGGTCGAAAATTATGAGAGAAGTAGATTCCCCTTGTCTTATCTTCATTAATTTGTATATTCTGCCACTCACACAGGTCTCCATTGAGCTTAGACTGTGCTGGAGTTTTCTGGCAATAAAACCTTCCTTGCAATCTGTTGCATATAGAAAGGTGTCATCTGCAAAGAGGGCTAGATGAACACCATGTGTTTGGGGGGTATCATTTATGTACAAACTGAAAAGAGTAGGGGATAGGACCGAGCCTTGTGGCACCCCTGCTTGCACTTCCTGTGGCATAGACATTTCGCCTTCCACTGAAACTCTGAATTCATGCTGTGAAAGAAAGGACCCAATAAGCTTGTCAAACTGTTTTAAAATTCCAATTTAGATAACTTATACAGCAAGTCAGAGTGCCATGTGGTATCAAAGTCTTTTTCGATGTCCAAGAACACTGCGGCTATAGACATTTTATTGTTGAAATTAAAGGTCACATGGTCCATTAGCCTCACACATTGTAGTGTCATGCTGTGATGTGCAGAGAATATCAAAATTTCTGCCAAAGATAGTCTAGTTTATTATGAACTGAAGAAGCATAAGCCATGGTTGGATGAAGGATGCTCAAAATTATTAAACAGAAGGAAACAAGCCAAGCTTCTGTGGTTACAGGATCCAAGCAAAATAAATGGGGATAATTTGAACAATATAAGACGTGAAACCAGCAGGCATTTCAGGAATAAAAAGAGGGAGCATCTGAAAGACAAAACAGATGAGCTTGCAACAAACAGTAAGAACAAGAACATTAGAGACCTGTATAGAGGAATATATGAATTTCACAGCGGTTACCAACCTAGAAGTAACTTAGTGAAGGATGAGAATGGTGATCTGCTTGCAGATTATCACAACATTTTGAATAGGTGGAAGAACTACTTTTCTTAGTTACTGAATGTACATAGGGTCAGTGATGTTAGGCAGATAGAAGTATATACAGCTGAGTTGCTAGTTCCTGTTCCTAGCCCTTTTGAGGATGGTACTGCTACTGCAAAGTTGAAAAGGTATAAATTGCCAGGAAGTGATCAAATTCTGGCAGAAATGATTAATGCAGGAGGCGAAATATTACATTCTAAGTTCCATAAGCTAATTACATCTATTTAGCATAAGGAAAAATTGCCTGAAGGAGTCTATTATTGTATTAGTTCACAAGAAGTGCGATAAAACTGACTGTAGTAATAATTATCAGGGGATATCACTGCTATCAACTTCACATAAAATTTTATTTAATAATCTTCTCTCAAGGTTAAGTCCATACATAGATCAAATTACTGGGGATCATCAGTGTGGGTTTCAACATAACAAAACTACTGACCAGATCTTTTGCATTCCTCAAATACTGGAGACAAAATGGGAGTATAATGGGACAGTACATCAGCTATTCATAGACTTCAAGAAAGCCTATGATTCAATTAGGAGGGAAGTATTTTACAATATTCTGATACAGTTTGGGGTACCCATGAAACTAGTTAGGCTGATTAAAATGTGTTTAAATGAAACGTATAGTAGTCCATATAGGTAAACATTTGCTGATAATTAATTTTCCTATACATAGTGATCTAAAACAAGATGCTTTATTGTCACCGTTTTTCAACTTTGCTTTAGAGCAAGGGTCTCCAAACTACGCCCCGCGGGCCACATCCAGCCCGCGAAAGAATTGTGCAGAAATGCGCCAATTGAACTAATTTTCCAATGAGTACTGGTAAAAAAAAAATACTTGTTCATAGATTTAAACTAATGTTTGTCATATCTCTCAACTATTACTATTTTCTCATGGCGTCAATGATGAACTTAATGTCACACATGAATTAGTGTCACTTCACAGCATGCATGGCACTACAACAGGAGATGATATCTTCAAAGAAATACAAAAAAACACTAACAGAATATAATTTGGACTGGAACCGTCTGCAGTGCGTGACAGTTGATGGAGGAAAAAACATGTCTGATATAAAAATATGTTTGGTTGGCCAAATCACAAAAGCTTGTGAGGATGCAGAAATATCAAAGCCAATGTTTCTTCACTGTGTTATCCACCAACAAGCACTCTGTGCAAAAGACGATGATATGAGCTCTGTTTTAAAACCTGTTATTTCTATCGTTAATTTCATTCGCTGTCATGCACTTAACCATCGCCAGTTTCGGTCTTTTCTCAAGGAATGTGATTCCGAGCTTANTCTGGAAAGCCAAGTGAAAAATTGTAACTTTGTTCATATGCTATACTGTGCAGAGTTGCATAAAAAGGGTGAAGCAGAATTTCCTTCCTCGTTTGCAAATTTAGTCATTTCAGATTTGAAAGAACAATTTCGGAAGCGATTTGCTGATTTGGGTGCCAGTGCTCAGGAAATTAGATTGTTTCAAAATCCGTTTGACTGTGATGCTGCAGATGTCCCAAGTCAAATTCAAATGGAAATTATTGAATTTCAGGAAAATTATCATATATTAAAGACAAATACAGGGAAAGAAATTTGATCGAATTTTATAAATTTCTGAACTCTGAGCAATTTACAAATTTAAAGAAATCTGCTTGTAAATTTATCTCCATTTTTGGGGCGACATATTTGTGTGAACAAACTTTTTCCCAGATGAAGTACATCAAGTCGAAATACAGGGCGTTTCAAAATTTGAACCTCAATTTAATCAGATTTTAAGAATGCAAAAAGAGTTCCATCATTCACATTGTTTTATTATAATTTGTGATGAAAATATGAGCATTTGCTGCTACTGTCTGTTGTCATTAATATACGATAATTTATTCTCACATACTTTGTATTTAGTTTATGAAATTCTGTGCTTTTGATAAAACTCATATACCTAGAGTTATTAATTTCTCATTTTATCTGGCCCATTGAAAGTGCTGAATTACCTAATGTGGCTGTCATCTGCTGTCTAAAAACATAAAAATTAGAATATACAAAACTACAATTTTGCCTGCGGTTCTGTATGGGTACAAAACTTGACCTCTAACATTCAGAAAGGAACACAGACTGTAGGTATTAGAGAACAGAGTGCTGAGGAGAATATTTGGACCAAAGACAGATGGCGTGATGGGAGATTGGAGGAAAGTGCATAAGAAGCTTTATAACTTGTACTCTTCACCAAATGTAATTAGAATGATCAATTCAAAGAGTATGAGATGAGTGGGATATGTATCGTGAATGAGGAGAAGAGGAATGCATGTAGGATACTGATGGGAAGGCCAGAAGGAAAGAAACCATTAGGAAGCCAAAGATGTGGGGGGGACAATATTAAAAGAGAGAAAGGATGGGATGGTACAGATTGGATTGATCTTCCTCAGGATAGGGACCAGTGGAGGGCTCTTGTGAACATGGTAATGGACCTTCAGGTTCCATAAAATGCTGGGAAGTTCTCGAGTAGCTGCATGATTAGTGGGTTCTGAAGAAGGGCTCAGTTCCACGAATGAGTGTTAGGTTACATAGTAAGCCAGAAATTCAATGAGTTAAGTTAAGAAAATGATGCATAGCAAACTCTGTTACAACCAGAAATTACATAAAATTAAGGATTACACTGTTAAACTTCAAACGATCCATTACCCAAGTGTTTTAATGCAACTGAACTTACAATGCACAACTGCCCAGATGTCATCTGTACTGCAAGCACAATATCTGGATTTCACTTTAGAGTTCTGGCAATGCACCACACTCACTCTCACTGTTTGGCAATGAGGAACAAAATAAGTGGTAATGAGCATGTAAGAAATTAAATAAGGACAAGTTGGGGTTTAGGAAGGCTTAAACATAAATAACTTTATGACAGGATACTCCTGATTATCTGTGCTAATAAAGTTGGAAGAGGATAAACCAAAACCCAGGGAATATGGCCATTTTTTAATATAGAAATTTGGAGGTGTCTGATTTAATTCCCTTGAAAATCACAGGAATTACAGAAACACTGAACTGAACATAAAATATGCTGTTTTTAGGTATTCAAAAAAAATTTTCTCCCCCACACATATTTTGTGAGTTACACATGTATGTCTTCACGTAAAAGTTCATTATCTCTGACTTATTTCAAAATTGGGAGGTGCTGACACATTTTAGTCCAACTCATAAATATTCCAATTTTTATGAAAATCCATTTAGCAGTTTCTGATTCATTTCATGTACATGGATGCCAGGAGAAAACTTGATAGGTCTTGTGCTGCACTGCTAATGTGGCTAAAAATAGGCACACAGATAAGCTGCAAAACAGATAACAGTAGTACTATATACATATATAAATAAAGATTATTATTCAAAACACAACAATGGTGGTGGTCGTGATGATGAACATAAAAGTTGGAATACTATACCTAGAATTCAAATGTTAAATTAAAATTCTGTACATCAATGATTATCATCAATTCTAGATGCATATATTCATTCTCATAACCATTAAATGCTGTGTAAATGACAATGATTAAAACTTTACATATTCTCCATGAATAAACTTAAGTCTGTTTACAAATGTCACCTTTTTTATTTTTAGTCTCATATACACAGGACAATTCAAGCCCTAAGGCCACTGTTTAGGATGGCAAAAAAAAAAAAAAAAAAAAGGTAAAGCTGTAAAGGTCCATCGAGTTGTGGAACATCGAGGCTCAAGCATCATCTAGACGACTGGCTCACAGATGGCGGTGATGTTGCCAGCCCTATACATTGGGCAACCCTTAACCACAGGAAGATTCCTGGTACTCATTTCTGTTAGAGGCTGAGTCGACCCCAGGGCCACAGTGCTAATGGAAGGATTAGTTAAACTGAAAAAATCCAGTGACCTCATTGCGACTCAAACCTGCGACATTCCAGCTTGTAGCATAGTGCCTCAACCAACTACGCTACTGCATGCCCCTTCTGTTTAGGATGTTGTTCAAAAAGTAAACAAACAATTGTCCAATTCACCCCAAGTTTAGAATTATCACATTACAAACATGTAGCCTTGATGTTTTTCGTACATTCATGTCACATGATGGAGCTCATACTGCATTCACTTAGGCTCATGTTACTTCCAACAGCAAAAGATATGACATTATTTACTACCATGGAATATGCCAATACGAGTTTTGTGTATGCCTTATGTGATGAAAATGCTACAGCTGCATCAAAGGAATACCAACATCAGTATTCAGACAAGAAGCAATCCAACAGACACTCCATCCTGATGGAGGAAAGTATATTTACGCCCACCAGCACTTGTTGACTGCAGCAGACACAATGCGCAAACATTGGTATTGTATATGATAATCCACTGACTCGTACTCATGGTCACATACTTGATAGGCCTTTCAGAGTGCAGTTTGGTGTACACTGCATGAAAAGCAGTTGTATCCTCTTCATGTAAAACTCGCACAAGAGCTAAAGCCAGGTAACAACAATCTTCACCTCAAAGTCTGTCAACAGCTGCTATGCAAAACTACACATGAACCCAACATTTATGTTACAACATACAAGACTGCAACAACCTGGTCAGTCATGTCCTGGAAGCTATTACAGGATTCAAGAGCCAACACAGCTAACTGGTTAATGTGGGGGATTCCACTGACACTGCTGGGAAGCATAGGTGCGAGATGGAGGAGGTAACTTCAAACAGTTTTGTGAAGAAATGCATGAAAGTATGTGTAAGTCTCTATTATATGAACATACATCTGTGTTAAACATCATGTAAAACTCAAAATTCAAAATTCACTGTAATTACAAGGCATAAATGAAGATGTTAAAATGTAAATAAGTGAATGTATACATGGATGGTCAATTACTTCATTTTCATAAAACATGGTGAAATGTCGTAACTTGGACAAGGGTGATGAACCAATCGTCTGCACAGGACTTGGTTCCCACACGTACATAAATTTTCAATTTTTTACTTTTCTTCTCCTCCTTTGTTTGTACCTTTATTTATTTTACTATTTAATTTTCTAGCACTCTAGTAAATATTAGGAGCAGGGATAGCGCAGTCAGTATAGAGACTGGCTATGGGTTGGACACGGGGTCAGAGTTCAAAGTCCCAGTAGGGTCAAGAGTTTTCACTTCTTCAATCATCCAGACTGGCTCTGGGGTCCAACCTCCTACACAATGGGTACTGGGGGCTCATTCCCGGGGGTAAAGCAGCCGGGACATGAAGCTGACAACTCACCTCCAACTAGTGCCAAGGTCAAGAAAATGTGGATCTACACGTATACACACACTCCCCCATACGTCTTCATGGCATAGTGCTTAATTACTTAAGCATAGGGACAACTTTACTACTTTATTAGTTAGTAGTCCATGTCTATCTTATAAGCAATTAGGCACAATCTTTTCCCATTCATGACAACAATGTTCCTGCTAAGAAATTCGAGAAATTAAAAAGAAAATTATATGAAATTAAATCAATAAATATTCAAGCACACTATTTTTTGTTAAATTCCTATTTTCCCTTCTATTTCCATTAATAGACTAATTTTATGCTGTTTTTCACCTCATATTCTCTGGACCAGAGAAATGTTACAATGAAGGAAAGTTCCTATTTACTTCAATCCTGTATTACAAAGGTTTTACTATAGAAAGGTAAATATATCAACAGAATTTACAATGTCCTAGCTACATAATTTCAGTAGAAATAAACACTGTCTTAACGTTTATAAAAGTTAATCTTTTGTTTATTCAAACATAGTTTACCTTGCTAGATCATTTTCTTTGGACAATGTCTATGTTTTAAATTTAAATTCAGAAAATTACTCAGACTGCCTCTATCCTGTCTTCAGGTAATACACAGAAGGGGAAGAGGAAACTTACAAACACTAGAAAACTATTTAAAATTTCATATAGTAACTGTGAAACTCGAGCAGAAAGAGATGACAGTAAACACTAAATATACTTACAATGGCAACTGCTTGTAGAATAACGAAATGGTAAAGAAGGTTCATCCCATAGGCCACAAGACACCAGCTGAAGTCTGAATACCTTTCTACATTATATGCCCCTAAGGAGTAGATTAAGTTACCATGTTAATATATACAGGAAATCACAAAATGTATGTCAAACAATTAGTGGTGAGAAACAATATTGTTCTTTGCTTGATAACCAGAATGTTTAAGAATGAGGCATTTACAATAATATGGCAAAATTTCTTTTCATCATAGTAATGTCAGCAGTGTTCCAACTCCAAACTTTGATGGAAGAAGGCCACATTTTAATCAAAGTCCATTCAGATATTGTACTGTGGAAGACAGGCAAGCATGCAGGTAGGTGGGTAGATATGTAAGTAGATGGGTAGGTAGGTGGGGGGTAGTGCATAAGTACGTAGATAGGTAGGTACGGTGGGTAAGCAAGCAGGCAGGTAGTTATACTATAGGTAAGTAGGTGGGCAGGCATGCAGGTACCAGAACTGCCTACAGAAACATATTTAGTTACACTTCTATGGATCATAATTATACACATTAACCACTATAAAAATAATTCTCAGACTGTCACACATGCTTCAATGGCAAAGGTGAAGTGTATTCAGACAGCATATGAATACAAAACCCAGTGTATCAGCAGGCAATTCTGGTTTGTTGAGCCCTTTTGCTTCATCAGCCCTAAAAGTTTAACCCGTTGCCGTGGTTCGACGTGTATGTTTCGTCAGGGATTTAAATCGTCTGGGGGGGTTCGACGTGTATGTTTCGTCCAGCTGCACACGTATGTTATAACGCCCATAATAATTGATGGTTTTGCTGTAGATTGTTAGATTTTTCACTGGCCTGTTGTCAGGAGGACTGTATTTAATGACACACGCGTTTAAGAGCGCTAAGTCGTCGTTACATATGCCTGTCTTGCAGCAACGTTCCTGTGGCTATTGCGAGCTGTTTCT